>NC_086238.1:22988500-23293000 GCF_036321145.2 Pelmatolapia mariae | reverse complement strand
AGTGTCTCCATTCAAAGTGATCTTGATATGAAACATAGAACTCAATTTGATGAACCTAACATGGATAGTCAAGTAGTATTTGCAGCAGTTGTTGAGTGTCTCTATATGAGATCCTCTTTAAGTGAAACATATAATCTAAAGTTTGCTTAAAAGTGTCTAAGTGTTGTAAACTCATATGGAAGGTCACTTTGAGTGGGTGCACTTAGGAATACAACCACCATCAGTGTCTCCATTCAAAGTGATCTTAATATGAAACATAGAACTCAATTTGATGAACCTAACATGGAGGGTCAGGTAGAATTTGTAGCAGTTGTTGAGTGTTTGTGTATGAGATGGTCTTTAAGTGAACCAAGTTAACCAAAGTTTGCTTCAAAGTGTCTAATTGTTGTAAACTCATATGCAAGGTCACTTTGAGTGGGTGCACTTAGGAATACAACCACCATCAGTGTCTCCATTCAAAGTGATCTTGATATGAAACATAGAACTCAATTTGATAGACGTTATCAGGTAGAATTTGTAGCAGTTGTTGTGTACAACTGGTCCAAGCAGATGCACTTACTGAATTCAAGAGACAAGTTCTTGCATGAGTTGGACCAATAATACAGACTTGTAATGAACGCTCTTCCTTACCAGTGAGTCCTGAAGTTCTTTTGGAATATCCTGTGTTGTCTTTGTCACCAAATCCATGAGGGATACCTGGATATGAGTCTCCTTTTATATGAACTCAATACTCCTCTTGCAGTCCCACCCACATTTAAATCAACGACGTTCAATCATGAAACTAATGGTTGGCTAACGACGGTTGTAGCACCCCATTGTATTTTGTTGTCATCTTTTGTCACCAGTAGCTGTTGAAGGTTTTGTGCGGTTTCAATCACAGTCATCTTATTAACACATAAATCAACGATTCCCTGAACTATTCAAAATAATGAATTCCCCACATAGGAGCACTAAGGAAAAAAGGAAAACCACAAGTGTTTCCATTTGAGGGGTCTCTACTTGAGATGGTCTTTCCGTGATCCATGTTAACTAAAGTTTGCTTCAAAGTGTCTAATTGCTGTATACTCATATGCAAGGTCACTTTGAGTGGGTGCACTTAGGAATACAACCACCATCAGTGTCTCCATTCAAAGTGATCTTGATATGAAACATAGAACTCAATTTGATAGACGTAATCAGGTAGAATTTGTAGCAGTTGTTGTGTACAACTGGTCCAAGCAGATGCACTTACTGGATTCAAGAGACAAGTTCTTGCATGAGTTGGACCAATAATACAGACTTGTAATGAATGCTCTTCCTTACCAGTGAGTCTTGAAGTTCTTTTGGAATATCCTGTGTTGTCTGTGTTTCCAAATTAATGAGTGATACCTGCACATGAGTCTCCTTTTATATGAACTCAAGACTCCTCTTGCAATCCCACCCACATTTAAATCAACGACATTCAATCACGAAATTAATTAACACATAAATCAACAATTCCCTGAACTATTCAAAATAATGAATTCCCCAAATAGGAGATACTAAGGAAAAAAGGAAAACCACAAGTGTTTCCATTTGAGGGGTCTCTACTTGAGATGGTCTTTAAGTGAACCATGTTAACTAAAGTTTGCTTCAAAGTGTCTAATTGTTGTAAACTCATATGCAAGGTCACTTTGAGTGGGTGCACTTAGGAATACAACCACCATCAGTGTCTCCATTCAAAGTGATCTTTATATGAAACATAGAACTCAATTTGATGAACCTAACATGGATAGTCAAGTAGTATTTGTAGCAGTTATTGAGTGTCTCTATATGAGATCCTCTTTAAGTGAAACTTATAATCTAAGGTTTGCTTCAAAGTGTCTAAGTGTTGTAAACTCATATGCAAGGTCACTTTGAGTGGGTGCACTTAGGAATACAACCACCATCAGTGTCTCCATTCAAAGTGATCTTGATATGAAACATAGAACTCAATTTGATAGACGTTATCAGGTAGAATTTGTAGCAGTTGTTGTGTACAACTGGTCCAAGCAGATGCACTTACTGAATTCAAGAGACAAGTTCTTGCATGAGTTGGACCAATAATACAGACTTGTAATGAACGCTCTTCCTTACCGGTGAGTCCTGAAGTTCTTTTGGAATATCCTGTGTTGTCTTTGTCACCAAATCCATGAGGGATACCTGGATATGAGTCTCCTTTTATATGAACTCAATACTCCTCTTGCAGTCCCACCCACATTTAAATCAACGACGTTCAATCATGAAACTAATGGTTGGCTAACGACGGTTGTAGCACCCCATTGTATTTTGTTGTCATCTTTTGTCTCCAGTAGCTGTTGAAGGTTTTGTGCAGTTTCAATCACAGTCATCTTATTAACACATAAATCAACGATTCCCTGAACTATTCAAAATAATGAATTCCCCAAATAGGAGCACTAAGGAAAAAAGGAAAACCACAAGTGTTTCCATTTGAGGGGTCTCTACTTGAGATGGTCTTTCCGTGAACCATGTTAACTAAAGTTTGCTTCAAAGTGTCTAATTGTTGTAAACTCATATGCAAGGTCACTTTGAGTGGGTGCACTTAGGAATACAACCACCATCAGTGTCTCCCTTCAAAGTGATCTCGATATGAAACATAGAACTCAATTTGATAGACGTAATCAGGTAGAATTTGTAGCAGTTGTTGTGTACAACTGGTCCAAGCAGATGCACTTACTGGATTCAAGAGACAAGTTCTTGCATGAGTTGGACCAATAATACAGACTTGTAATGAATGCTCTTCCTTACCAGTGAGTCTTGAAGTTCTTTTGGAATATCCTGTGTTGTCTGTGTTTCCAAATCAATGAGTGATACCTGCACATGAGTCTCCTTTTATATGAACTCAAGACTCCTCTTGCAATCCCACCCACATTTAAATCAACGACATTCAATCACGAAATTAATTAACACATAAATCAACGATTCCCTGAACTATTCAAAATAATGAATTCCCCAAATAGGAGATACTAAGGAAAAAAGGAAAACCACAAGTCTTTCTATTTGAGGGGTCTCTACTTGAGATGGTCTTTAAGTGAACCATGTTAACCAAAGTTTGCTTCAAAGCGTCTAATTGTTGTAAACTCATATGCAAGGTCACTTTGAGTGGGTGCACTTAGGAATACAACCACCATCAGTGTCTCCATTCAAAGTGATCTTGATATGAAACATAGAACTCAATTTGATAGACGTTATCAGGTAGAATTTGTAGCAGTTGTTGTGTACAACTGGTCCAAGCAGATGCACTTACTGAATTCAAGAGACAAGTTCTTGCATGAGTTGGACCAATAATACAGACTTGTAATGAACGCTCTTCCTTACCAGTGAGTCCTGAAGTTCTTTTGGAATATCCTGTGTTGTCTTTGTCACCAAATCCATGAGGGATACCTGGACATGAGTCTCCTTTTATATGAACTCAAGACTCCTCTTGCAGTCCCACCCACATTTAAATCAACGACGTTCAGTCATGAAACTAATGGTTAGCTAACAACTGTAGTAGCGCCCCATTGTATTTTGTTGTCCTCATTTGTCTCCAGTAGCTGTTGAAGGTTTTGTGCGTTTTCAACATCAACGATTCCCTGAAGTATTCAAAATAAAGAATTCCCCAAATAGGAGCACTGAGAAAAAAGGAAAACCACAAGTGTTTCCATTTGAGGGGTCTCTACTTGAGATGTTCTTTATGTGAAACATATACAGTAAAGTCACATAGAATTTTCTTCTATTTGATGCTCTATTTGAAGTTTGTTTCTAAGTGTCTAATTGCTGTAAACTCATATGCAAGGTCACTTTGAGTAGTTGCACTTAGGAAAAGAACCACCATTGATATGAAGCACAGGACATGTAGTTTCAACTTGTTTTGAATTCCTTATGTATAGCTAGAATCCATGATTACTATATTATACCTAATGAGTGCAACAATAATTAGAACGTAATCATATATTGTCTACCTGGGCCTTACACAGAGTTTCTCTCAGACTTTTTTATCTGATTTAGTTCTCAGCTCAGATAAAATAATTATTGTGGGTGATTTTAACATCCATGTAGATGCTAAAAATGCCTCAACATGGCATTTAATCTGTTATTATACTCAATTGGCTTCGCTCAAAATGTAAAAGAACCCACCCACCACTTTAATCACACTCTAGATCTTGTTTTAACATATGGCATAGAAATTGAACATTTAACAGCGTCTCCTGAAAACCATCTCCTGTCTGATCATTTCCTGATAACATTTACATTTACAATAATTGATTACACAGCAGTGGAGAGTAGACTTTATCACAGTAGATGTCTTTCTGAAAGTGCTGTAACCACGTTTAAAAATATAATCCACCCACTGTTATCATCTTCAATGCCCTGTACCAACATAGAGCAGAGCAGCTATCTGAACGCTACTCCAACAGAGGTCGATTATCTTGTTAATAATTTTACCTCCTCACTACGTACGACTCTGGATACTGTAGCTCCTGTGAAAACCAAGGTCTCAAATCAGAAGTACCTGACTCCGTGGTATAATTCTCAAACACGTAGCCTAAAGCAGATAACTCGTTAGCTGGAGAAGAAATGGCGTGTCACAAATTTAGAGGATCATCATTTAGCCTGGAGAAATAGTTTGCTGATTTATAAGAAAGCCCTCCGCAAAGCCAGAACATCTTACTATTCGTCACTGATTGAAGAAAATAAGAACAACCCTAGGTTTCTCTTCAGCACTGTAGCCAGGCTGACAAAAAGTCAGAGCTCTATTGAGCCAACCATCCCTTTAACGTTAACTAGTAATGACTTCATGAACTTCACAAATAAATCATCATTAGAGAAAAAATTACCAATAATCATCCCACAGATGTAATATTATCTACAGCTACTTTTAGTACCATTGATGTTAAGTTAGACTCTTTTTCTCCAATTGATCTTTCTGAGTTAACTTCAATAATTACTTCCTCCAAACCATCAACGTGTCTTTTAGAACCCATTCCTACAAAACTGCTCAAAGAAGTCCTGCCATTAATTAATTCTTCAATCTTAAATATAATCAACCTATCTCTAATAATTGGCTATGTACCACAGGCCTTCAAGGTGGCTGTAGTTAAACCATCTCTAGACCCAGCAGTCTTAGCTAATTATAGGCCAATCTCCAACCTTCGTTTCATTTCAAAAATCCTTGAAATCATCAGTGTCTCCGTTCGAGGTGATCTGTGTGGTACGTCGTGAAAAACTAAAGGGAGCTTCAATGAAGTAATGATATTTGTTCATTTAAAATTTTTGAGCCTAGAGAATTAGGAAAGATTCTGAATGTGAAAATATCACAGAAGTCATCATCCAAGATTAATTTTACAGTGAATTTTGATTGTAGAAGACATCAACAACACAACAACAATGAGCACTTACTGTATTCAGAATTCAAATAAGTGCCTATGTTGCTGTGATGTTGGTGACTAATTCCTGAAATGATGATTTCATTTGCCCCTGATGAAAAGCATAAAAAGCCATGCATCCACTGAAACAGAAGATGGCTGCAAAACACTCTTTGTTGATGACATCAGGAGTACAACAATTAGCACTTACTGTCGTTTGAATTCCAGTTGGTGAAAGTTGTTTTTAATGATGGTGAACAAGTCCTGAAATAATGTGGATTGTGTGATCCTGATGTAATACAATCAAGATTACTTTGAAAGGAAGCACTTAGGAAAACAAGAACCATAAGTGTCTCCGTTCGAGGTGATCTTTGTGTGATGCATCCTGAGAATCTAAAGTCGGCTTAACTAAAGTTAACATGCATTTTTTAATCAAGAGCCGCAACCCTTGGCAAAGAGGAACTATTTGCAAGAAAAATTTCTGATGGTCAAAATGAGCTACAATACATAATGCAAAGGTAATTTTACAGTGATTTTTGACTGTAGAAGACATCAACAACACAACAACAATGAGCACTTACTATTTAAGAATTCAAATAAGTGCCTATGTTGTCGTGATGTTGGTGACTAATTTGTGAAATGGTGAAATCATTTGACCCTGAGGAAAACCATAAAAAGCCATGCATCCACTGAGCCAGAAGATGCCTGCAAAGTACTCTTTGTTGATGACATCAGGAGTACAACAATTACCACTTGCTGTAATTTGAATTCCAGTTGGTGACAGTTGTTTTTAATGACGGTGAAACAGTACTGAAATAATGTAGCTTTGTGATCCTGATGTAATACAATCAAGATTACTTCGAAAGGAAGCACTTAGGAAAAGAACAACCATCAGTGTCTCCGTTCGAGGTGATCTTAATGTGATACGTCCTGAAAACCTAAAGTCAGCTTAAGTTAACATGCATCTTTATATCAAGTCCTGCAACCTTGGCAAAGAGGAAAGATTTGCAACAATGATTTCTGTTGGACAAAGTCAGCTACAATACATAATGCAAATGTAATTTTAGTGATTTTTGGCTGTGGAAGACATCAACAATACAACAACAATGAGCACTTACCATTTTAAGAATTTAAATAGGTGCCTATGTTGTCGTGATGTTGGTGACTAATTTGTGAAATGATGAAAACATTTGCCCCTGATGAAAAGCATAAAAAGCCATGCATCCACTGAAACAGAAGATGGCTGCAAAACACTCTTTGTTGATGACATCAGGAGTACAACAATTAGCACTTACTGTCGTTTGAATTCCAGTTGGCGAAAGTTGTTTTTAATGATGGTGAACAAGTCCTGAAATAATGTGGATTGTGTGATCCTGATGTAATATAATCAAGATTACTACGAAAGGAAGCACTTAGGAAAACAAGAACAACCATCAGTGTCTCCGTTCGAGGTAATCTTAATGTTGTACGTCCTGAAAACCTAGAGTCAGCTTAAGTTAACATGCATCCTTATATCAAGTCCTGCAACCTTGGCAAAGAGGAAAGATTTGCAACAAAGATTTCCGATGGTCAAAATGAGCTACAATGCATAATGCAAAGGTAATTTTACAGTGATTGTTGGCTGTAGAAGATATCAACAATACAACAACAATGAGCACTTACTATATTCAGAAATCAAATAAGTGCCTATGTTGCCGTGATGTTGGTGACTAATTCCTGAAAACATGAATTCTTTTGAACCTAATAACAACCATAAAAAGCACTAAGACAGAAGATGTCTTCAAAACACTCTTTGTTAATGACATTTGGCACTTACTCTAGTTTGAATTACAATTGGTAATGGTGTTTTACTTATGATGGGTGAATAATTCTTAAAAGGTAGCTGCGTGATCCTGATGTAATACAATCAAGATTACTTCGAAAGAAAGTACTTAGGAAAAGTAGAACCATCAGTGTCTCCGTTCGAGGTGATCTGTGTGGTACGTCGTGAAAAACTAAAGGGAGCTTCAATGAAGTAATGATATTTGTTCATTTAAAATTTTTGAGCCTAGAGAATTAGGAAAGATTCTGAATGTGAAAATATCACAGAAGTCATCATCCAAGATTAATTTTACAGTGAATTTTGATTGTAGAAGACATCAACAACACAACAACAATGAGCACTTACTGTATTCAGAATTCAAATAAGTGCCTATGTTGCTGTGATGTTGGTGACTAATTCCTGAAATGATGATTTCATTTGCCCCTGATGAAAAGCATAAAAAGCCATGCATCCACTGAGACAGAAGATGGCTGCAAAACACTCTTTGTTGATGACTTATACAGCACGAAAACTTGCACTTACTGTAGTTTGAATTCTAGTTGGTGGCTGTTGTTTTTAATGATGGTGAACAAGTCCTGAAATAATCTAGCTGTGTGATCCTGATGTAATACAATCAAGATTACTTCGAAAGGAAGCACTTAGGAAAACAAGAACCATAAGTGTCTCCGTTCGAGGTGATCTTTGTGTGATGCATCCTGAGAATCTAAAGTCGGCTTAACTAAAGTTAACATGCATTTTTTAATCAAGAGCCGCAACCCTTGGAAAAGAGGAACTATTTGCAAGAAAAATTTCTGATGGTCAAAATGAGCTACAATACATAATGCAAAGGTAATTTTACAGTGATTTTTGACTGTAGAAGACATCAACAACACAACAACAATGAGCACTTACTATTTAAGAATTCAAATAAGTGCCTATGTTGTCGTGATGTTGGTGACTAATTTGTGAAATGGTGAAATCATTTGACCCTGAGGAAAACCATAAAAAGCCATGCATCCACTGAAACAGAAGATGCCTGCAAAGCACTCTTTGTTGATGACATCAGGAGTACAACAATTACCACTTGCTGTAATTTGAATTCCAGTTGGTGACAGTTGTTTTTAATGACGGTGAAACAGTACTGAAATAATGTAGCTTTGTGATCCTGATGTAATACAATCAAGATTACTTCGAAAGGAAGCACTTAGGAAAAGAACAACCATCAGTGTCTCCGTTCGAGGTGATCTTAATGTGATACGTCCTGAAAACCTAAAGTCAGCTTAAGTTAACATGCATCCTTATATCAAGTCCTGCAACCTTGGCAAAGAGGAAAGATTTGCAACAATGATTTCTGTTGGACAAAGTCAGCTACAATACATAATGCAAATGTAATTTTAGTGATTTTTGGCTGTAGAAGACATCAACAATACAACAACAATGAGCACTTACCATTTTAAGAATTTAAATAGGTGCCTATGTTGTCGTGATGTTGGTGACTAATTTGTGAAATGATGAAAACATTTGCCCCTGAGGAAAAGCATAAAAAGCCATGCATCCACTGAAACAGAAGATGGCTGCAAAACACTCTTTGTTGATGACATCAGGAGTACAACAATTACCACTTGCTGTAATTTGAATTCCAGTTGGTGACAGTTGTTTTTAATGACGGTGAAACAGTACTGAAATAATGTAGCTTTGTGATCCTGATGTAATACAATCAAGATTACTTCGAAAGGAAGCACTTAGGAAAAGAACAACCATCAGTGTCTCCGTTCGAGGTGATCTTAATGTGATACGTCCTGAAAACCTAAAGTCAGCTTAAGTTAACATGCATCCTTATATCAAGTCCTGCAACCTTGGCAAAGAGGAAAGATTTGCAACAATGATTTCTGTTGGACAAAGTCAGCTACAATACATAATGCAAAGGTAATTTTACAGTGATTTTTGACTGTAGAAGACATCAACAACACAACAACAATGAGCACTTACTATTTAAGAATTCAAATAAGTGCCTATGTTGTCGTGATGTTGGTGACTAATTTGTGAAATGGTGAAATCATTTGACCCTGAGGAAAACCATAAAAAGCCATGCATCCACTGAAACAGAAGATGCCTGCAAAGCACTCTTTGTTGATGACATCAGGAGTACAACAATTACCACTTGCTGTAATTTGAATTCCAGTTGGTGACAGTTGTTTTTAATGACGGTGAAACAGTACTGAAATAATGTAGCTTTGTGATCCTGATGTAATACAATCAAGATTACTTCGAAAGGAAGCACTTAGGAAAAGAACAACCATCAGTGTCTCCGTTCGAGGTGATCTTAATGTGATACGTCCTGAAAACCTAAAGTCAGCTTAAGTTAACATGCATCCTTATATCAAGTCCTGCAACCTTGGCAAAGAGGAAAGATTTGCAACAATGATTTCTGTTGGACAAAGTCAGCTACAATACATAATGCAAATGTAATTTTAGTGATTTTTGGCTGTAGAAGACATCAACAATACAACAACAATGAGCACTTACCATTTTAAGAATTTAAATAGGTGCCTATGTTGTCGTGATGTTGGTGACTAATTTGTGAAATGATGAAAACATTTGCCCCTGATGAAAAGCATAAAAAGCCATGCATCCACTGAGCCAGAAGATGCCTGCAAAGCACTCTTTGTTGATGACATCAGGAGTACAACAATTACCACTTGCTGTAATTTGAATTCCAGTTGGTGACAGTTGTTTTTAATGATGGTGAACAAGTCCTGAAATAATGTGGATTGTATGATCCTGATGTAATATAATCAAGATTACTACGAAAGGAAGCACTTAGGAAAACAAGAACAACCATCAGTGTCTCCGTTCGAGGTAATCTTAATGTTGTACGTCCTGAAAACCTAGAGTCAGCTTAAGTTAACATGCATCCTTATATCAAGTCCTGCAACCTTGGCAAAGAGGAAAGATTTGCAACAAAGATTTCCGATGGTCAAAATGAGCTACAATGCATAATGCAAAGGTAATTTTACAGTGATTGTTGGCTGTAGAAGATATCAACAATACAACAACAATGAGCACTTACTATATTCAGAAATCAAATAAGTGCCTATGTTGCCGTGATGTTGGTGACTAATTCCTGAAAACATGAATTCTTTTGAACCTAATAACAACCATAAAAAGCACTAAGACAGAAGATGTCTTCAAAACACTCTTTGTTAATGACATTTGGCACTTACTCTAGTTTGAATTACAATTGGTAATGGTGTTTTACTTATGATGGGTGAATAATTCTTAAAAGGTAGCTGCGTGATCCTGATGTAATACAATCAAGATTACTTCGAAAGAAAGTACTTAGGAAAAGTAGAACCATCAGTGTCTCCGTTCGAGGTGATCTGTGTGGTACGTCGTGAAAAACTAAAGGGAGCTTCAATGAAGTAATGATATTTGTTCATTTAAAATTTTTGAGCCTAGAGAATTAGGAAAGATTCTGAATGTGAAAATATCACAGAAGTCATCATCCAAGATTAATTTTACAGTGAATTTTGATTGTAGAAGACATCAACAACACAACAACAATGAGCACTTACTGTATTCAGAATTCAAATAAGTGCCTATGTTGCTGTGATGTTGGTGACTAATTCCTGAAATGATGATTTCATTTATGGAGGACCACAAGAGCCACGCGCATCGAAATAAAAATTTCTGTGCTTTAATAATGAATTGTAGAATAAATTCTGCAATTGTAAATTCATTTTTGAATTCCAATTTAATAAACTGCATTTCAAAATCCTTTTTCCAATTGCATTTCAAAATCCTTTTTCCAATTGCACTTTAATAAACTGCATTTTAAAATCCTTTTTTCAGTTGCACTTTAATAAACTGCAGTTCAAAATCCTTTTTCCACTTGCAATTTAATAAACTGCAGTTCAAAATCCTTTTTCCACCTGCAATTTAATAAACTGCAGTTCTAAATCCTTTTTCCACTTGCAATTTAATAAACTGCAGTTCAAAATCCTTTTTCCACCTGCAATTTAATAAACTGCAGTTCAAAATCCTTTTTCCACTTGCACTTTAATAAACTGCAGTTCAAAATCCTTTTTCCACCTGCAATTTAATAAACTGCAGTTCAAAATCCTTTTTCCACTTGCAATTTAATAAACTGCAGTTCAAAATCCCTTTTCCACCTGCAATTTAATAAACTGCAGTTCAAAATCCATTTCCCTTTCCTGTTCGCTCCGGGATTAGCTGCTGGATTAGCTGCTGGATTAGCTGCTGGATTAGCTCTTCGATTAACAACTTGCTGGAGGCTATTCAAATTAGCCACACCGTGGGATGTAAGGAGCTCTCTGATTGGTTGGTCAGACACAGGCTGTCTGCCAGCCTGGATTTTTCTAGCTCATAGCTTCGCCCTGCTAAGAAGCGTGTGTGCTTGTACAAAGGCCGTTCAGCCTCGGGATTTACACTCGGCTCGACACGGATATGTGAAGAATGAAGGGACCCTGCAGCGAAACGGAGAGCGCAACCTCTGACTGAGTGCCTGTCTACACAGTCTGACCACCTGTTGAAGGTAAGGTGCTAACATGGCTAACGCTAGCATCACCGCACGTAGCTCCGTTATTTTAAGGTCATTTTAGCGTATGAAAGTTTTACGTCGCAGCTGTACGAGCTAGCTACGTGTTTTGTAAGCTGCTGTGCTCTTCACAAATAAAGCTGGAAGCAGCTCAGACTGTTAGAACCAGCACTGAGCCCTGTTACATTTATACAGTGTTAGAGCAATGGCTGCAACCTACAGCCTTTAAACTAGCGATTAAAATGCTGACAGTAAACTCGTCAGTCCAGATGTTACCACATTACTTTGTGATACTTAAAACAACTGAGACAGGCTGATTAAAATAACAGCTGTCAGTTCTCTCATTCCTTATATCAAGACTGGAGATCGCACTACTGATTTCAGTTCATTTAATATGTGAGTGCACAGATTCATTCTCAACTGGACATAAATGATGATCAAAGGTTGTATATATGATGAATTCATCAAATCCCAGCCTCTAACACAGTGTGCTGAATCTTAGCTTTGAATGTCCAGTATATTCTAATCAGTGCAATGTAAGCATTCACTGAACCTATAGTATCTACACCTGTGTGGTAAATGTGTGGTAAAGATACAGATAATGAAATTTAATTATTAATACAATATACATCATGAAAAATGAAAGCTGAAATTGATTCAGTTTAGTACTTTTCTCTCTATGCTCTGTGATTATAAAGGCCTTAAATTCTGTGATATATACTGTAAATGATTTTCACAGAGGTCTTAAAGTACTTAAATCACTGCTGATAGTCTGGTTGTTTATATTTTCACGTTTTTGTGTCTGTAGGGCTGTTTGATGACGATTTGGACTCCTCTGGGAGATGAGGACACACCCACATCTGTTCCATACTGCAGCCATGGATGGTGTTACGGCTCTGAGTCAGCTTTGGGCCATCAGACGCACACACTGGAAAACCAGCACCTGGACTTCATGCAGGAGAGATGGCCTCAGTGATGTAGGTTCATAAGTGAGTTCAAACATTTCTGGCCTCTTATCACTTAGATTCCTTAATCTTAAAAGTGGATGCATTTAAAGCAGGAACTGCACACCTAGCTGTCAAAAGTTTGGCAGCATGAGTAAAGTTTTGTAGGGTCCTTGTTAAAAATTCCACAAGCACCACATTTGTCATATATAGTTCATTTTCAGGGCTCGCAAAATCGCTAGCCCGACGTCCCGGGGCTAGCGATTTTTCCAGTCGGGCTACCAGAATCTATCCCTGCCCTGCCCGTCGGGCTATCATAGGAAGGAAAAATATATGTCAATGCTTTTGCATTCTTTCGGAAATGTAGCTGGGTAAATATGTCATTGGCATCGGTGAACCACTGTCAATATGTGACTAGGGCTGCTCAATTAATCGAATTTTAATCTAAATTACGATCTGGGCTTTCAACGATCATTAAAAATGACTGAGCCGATTATTAGCACCTCCCTCGTGCTTTACTCTCGCGCTGCTCCGTGTGGCAAATCGAGCGCACCTCTCTGCGTTTCGAACACGCCTCACAACAATTAAGAGGAGCTAACAGAGCGAAGCTCGGAAAGCTAAGCAGAAGTTATTTGGAGAGGAGAGTGACTGCCGTTGGTTGAAAAGAGGTTAAAAAAAAAACCCTTCAGTGGTGTGGAAACATTATGGGTTCGCGGAGTCAGACGTGGATCAAGTAGACATAGTGTGTAAACTTTGGTGTTGTAGCTGCACCACAGAGCGACATGGCAAAGTTCACTAAACATAGATGTTTACATTTTATTTTTTATATTGCAAACATTTGCACTGTTATCAGTATTTGCACACTATTTTATACTATTTTTGACAATCTTTAAAGCCATTATTCAATACATTGTTATTGTTAAATAAATATCATCAAATAATCGAGATCTCAATTTCAGTGAAAATAATCGTGATTATCATTTTTGCCATAATCGAGCAGCCCTATATGTGACATATTGAAATCGCATTTGAATTTGCGCTTGTTTTTTGCTTTCACTTTGCAATCGCGCGAACTGCGTATAGAGAGCGACAGTACTGATTGGTGAGTGACGATAATTTGCGCACCAATTCCTCTGACATCGTCTTATCAATCGTTAGTTTGCTATCAAACATGACAAGTGAAATCTCCCGCAGGAAGCTTAAACATGTGAGAGGTTGATCGCGCAGAGAATCGCTGAGCGTTATGTGAGTGCGTGTGTAAAGGCAGCAGGATATATATTTTAGTTCTGCTGAGCCAAATAAGACCAGTCAGGGTGAAGAAGTGACAGCCAAAGAAAAGCTTACCACAAAACGGAAAAGTTATGACAAATCAGACTATAAGGCAAAAAGAAAGTGCAGCTTTATGGTTTCATGGACAAAAGAATTTCTGTGGCTGGAATATGACAAGCTAAATAACCAGGGGTGCACATAAGTGGTCCGCAGGTGCGCATTCGCTGTCAAAATAAAATACGCGCACAAGATAAGAAGTTGCAACGCGTGTTTGCGTCCATAAGATTTTCTGGAGGAGGACAGACATTTGTTTAGAACTCTTAAAGATGTCGAAGAAGCTCCTTTAAGCAATTACTTTGGTGTTCCTAACCTCCAAAGAAATGTCAGATGGAGTCCGAACCACAAAAGAAGCGCGTATTCTAGGAAAAGTGGTTGCAGGAGGTGAGCTGGCTTTAAACAAATGATGAACAGAGATTTGGTGCAGAATGTGCCGTGAAAATCCCACTCTAGCAGACAAAAACACTGCCTTTTATATGGACGCAAACGCGCGTTGCAACTTCTTATCTGGTGCGCGTCTTTTATTTTGACAGCGAATGCGCACATGCGGACCACTTATGTGCACCCGTGTAAATAACATAATGTTCTGCCGGGTGTGTTGTTGGTTTCCCTCGATTTCTGAGTCGACAAGTGCCTTTGTTACTGGGACCAGTAATTTTAAGAAAGGCCCCCATTAGAGCCCATGAGAAATGCAAGAAATTGATTATTGCTCAGTCTGCAAATAACATACTAAAAATCAACCTGAAAAATCTGTTAAGAACAGCCTACTATGTTGCAAAGAGTGAACTACCACTGGCAAAATTTAGCAGTCTTTGCAAACTTCAAAAAGCAAATGGCCTAGATCTTGGTTCCACTTGCCTCTTACCCGTGACTCCAGTGGAAATTTCAAATTCAGGATCTGACACAGACTGATTCCTGTTGTACAGTTCTTACAAGTTCATAGAAATTTCTGTTCAATTACAACCAAGTATTTGAGTTGATGATTGTAATTTTTATACAATATTGTAATTTGTGTTTCAACAATTTTTTGATTAATGTTTTTTTTCCGTTACGGAAACAAAACAGGAAACAAAACATAAAAAAAATTGCTCCCTTATTTATTCGGGCTACTTAAATTTATTTTGGGCTACCAAAAACTGAAGAGTCCCTGCCCGAAGGGCTACCAGGGATTTTGAAATTTTGCGAGCCCTGATTTTGTACAGGACATTTTTGAAATTATAAACTATATATTCTAGTTATCCACTTGTCAGTAATTTTTGAGTAAATGGATGGCACTGATAAATCAGTGGTGATTCACCTGCAAATGTTTTTAACAAACTTTGTTTTTTGTAGAATTCATCAGCAGCTGTGAAGAGATGCATTTGAATATCTTCTGGTTCCACTTTTCCTAACCTGGAAGCTGAGGATGGCTGATTTCTGACAAGGACACACACCTCAGCGCTTATCATGGGTGTTACATCCTCCGTGCAGCAATTCCAGAGAAAACGAGAGAGCAACGACCACTCATTAAGACCAGACAGAAATCTGTCCCTTTTTGGCAGCTGTGGAAACTTCCAATAAGAAAGTTTGCATTCTTAGAACAATGCTGGGTCGTGTGTGATGTGTCATCATATGAGGATATTACATTTTGACTTAATTCTGCTCAATTAAGTGTTTTGATCGTTGATCCAGTATAGCAGCTTTGTGTTGTGCAGCAAGTTAAAACCCATTGTCCTCACGAGCACAGCATCTAACAACTCTCCTTAAAAAAACCGAATGACTTTAACTGGACACAATGGTTTCCAGTGGGAGATACATTCATCACTCATCCGTGACACTGGAGAAGTCACCTGGATGAGTGATAAAACAATTTTCCATGGAAAATCCAGAGGAACTAAACTTTGTTGTTGTTTCTCTGGGCTCAATTTCAGCCTCAGGAGCATCTCTCAGAAGAAAACATTTTGCCAATAATCAGATAAAAAGATTGTTGAACCAGGTGGTATTCTCTGGAGTTTAAGACCAAAACTGAACTCAGTGAATTGACATTAGACTGGAATTCATAAGATAAATCGAAATACTGCTGAAGCTGATATATATATATATATATATATATATATATATATATATATATATATATATATATATATATATATATATATATATATGTGTGTGTGTGTGTGTGTGTGTGTGTGTTTTTTCTCCAATTCACCAGGTCTGTAAAGTTCAGTATGACTGTGGTACATGATACAAAAGAATAAATACAGAAGAATAAAAACTTTATGTGAATAACTTTACTCTTCTTAAAAATAACTCATAAAACAAGTAAAAGTACAAATGTGTACAAGTTAGAGACTTCCTCAGTAAGTTTACACTCTTTTGGAGTGATTTTAATTATGTGTTAAAGAAGAAAGAGATTAGGAGGTGAGGTAGAGGATGCAGAGTCCATCATCACTGAGGCCGTCTCTCCTGCATGAAGTCCAGGTGCTGCTTTTCCAGTGTGTGCGTCTGATGGCCTAAAGCTGACTCGGAGCTGTAACACCATCCATAGCTGCAGTATGGAACAGATGTGGGTGTGTCCTCATCTCCCAGAGGAGTCCAAATCGTCATCAAACAGCCCTACAGACACAAAAACATGTGAAAATATAAACAACCAGACTATCAGCAGTGATTTAAGTACTTTAAGACCTCTGTGAAAATCATTTACAGTATATATCACAGAATTTAAGGCCTTTATAATCACAGAGCATACAGAGAAAAGTACTAAACTGAATCAATTTCAGCTTTCATTTTTCATGATGTATATTGTATTAATAATTAAATTTCATTATCTGTATCTTTACCACACATTTGCCACACAGGTGTAGATACTGTAGGTTCAGTGAATGCTTACATTGCACTGATTAGAATATACTGGACATTCAAAGCTAAGATTCAGCGCACTGTGTTAGAGGCTGGGATTTGATGAATTCATCATATATACAACCTTTGATCATCATTTATGTCCAGTTGAGAATGAATCTGTGCACTCACATATTAAATGAACTGAAATCAGTAGTGTGATCTCCAGTCTTGATATAAGGAATGAGAGAACTGACAGCTGTTATTTTAATCAGCCTGTCTCAGTTGTTTTAAGTATCACAAAGTAATGTGGTAACATCTGGACTGACGAGTTTACTGTCAGCATTTTAATCGCTAGTTTAAAGGCTGTAGGTTGCAGCCATTGCTCTAACACTGTATAAATGTAACAGGGCTCAGTGCTGGTTCTAACAGTCTGAGCTGCTTCCAGCTTTATTTGTGAAGAGCACAGCAGCTTACAAAACACGTAGCTAGCTCGTACAGCTGCGACGTAAAACTTTCATAAACTAAGATGTCCTTAAAATAACGGGGCTACGTGCGGTGATGCTAGCGTTAGCCATGTTAGCACCTTACCTTCAACAGGTGGTCAGACTGTGTAGACAGGCACTCAGTCAGAGGTTGCGCTCTCCGTTTCGCTGCAGGGTCCCTTCATTCTTCACATATCCGTGTCGAGCCGAGTGTAAATCCCGAGGCTGAACGGCCTTTGTACAAGCACACACGCTTCTTAGCAGGGCGAAGCTATGAGCTAGAAAAATCCAGGCTGGCAGACAGCCTGTGTCTGACCAACCAATCAGAGAGCTCCTTACATCCCACGGTGTGGCTAATTTGAATAGCCTCCAGCAAGTTGTTAATCGAAGAGCTAATCCAGCAGCTAATCCAGCAGCTAATCCAGCAGCTAATCCCGGAGCGAACAGGAAAGGGAAATGGATTTTGAACTGCAGTTTATTAAATTGCAGGTGGAAAAGGGATTTTGAACTGCAGTTTATTAAATTGCAAGTGGAAAAAGGATTTTGAACTGCAGTTTATTAAATTGCAGGTGGAAAAAGGATTTTGAACTGCAGTTTATTAAAGTGCAAGTGGAAAAAGGATTTTGAACTGCAGTTTATTAAATTGCAGGTGGAAAAAGGATTTTGAACTGCAGTTTATTAAATTGCAAGTGGAAAAAGGATTTAGAACTGCAGTTTATTAAATTGCAGGTGGAAAAAGGATTTTGAACTGCAGTTTATTAAATTGCAAGTGGAAAAAGGATTTTGAACTGCAGTTTATTAAAGTGCAACTGAAAAAAGGATTTTAAAATGCAGTTTATTAAAGTGCAATTGGAAAAAGGATTTTGAAATGCAATTGGAAAAAGGATTTTGAAATGCAGTTTATTAAATTGGAATTCAAAAATGAATTTACAATTGCAGAATTTATTCTACAATTCATTATTAAAGCACAGAAATTTTTATTTCGATGCGCGTGGCTCTTGTGGTCCTCCATATTCATTTGCCCCTGATGAAAAGCATAAAAAGCCATGCATCCACTGAGACAGAAGATGGCTGCAAAACACTCTTTGTTGATGACTTATACAGCACGAAAACTTGCACTTACTGTAGTTTGAATTCTAGTTGGTGGCTGTTGTTTTTAATGATGGTGAACAAGTCCTGAAATAATCTAGCTGTGTGATCCTGATGTAATACAATCAAGATTACTTCGAAAGGAAGCACTTAGGAAAACAAGAACCATAAGTGTCTCCGTTCGAGGTGATCTTTGTGTGATGCATCCTGAGAATCTAAAGTCGGCTTAACTAAAGTTAACATGCATTTTTTAATCAAGAGCCGCAACCCTTGGAAAAGAGGAACTATTTGCAAGAAAAATTTCTGATGGTCAAAATGAGCTACAATACATAATGCAAAGGTAATTTTACAGTGATTTTTGACTGTAGAAGACATCAACAACACAACAACAATGAGCACTTACTATTTAAGAATTCAAATAAGTGCCTATGTTGTCGTGATGTTGGTGACTAATTTGTGAAATGGTGAAATCATTTGACCCTGAGGAAAACCATAAAAAGCCATGCATCCACTGAAACAGAAGATGCCTGCAAAGCACTCTTTGTTGATGACATCAGGAGTACAACAATTACCACTTGCTGTAATTTGAATTCCAGTTGGTGACAGTTGTTTTTAATGACGGTGAAACAGTACTGAAATAATGTAGCTTTGTGATCCTGATGTAATACAATCAAGATTACTTCGAAAGGAAGCACTTAGGAAAAGAACAACCATCAGTGTCTCCGTTCGAGGTGATCTTAATGTGATACGTCCTGAAAACCTAAAGTCAGCTTAAGTTAACATGCATCCTTATATCAAGTCCTGCAACCTTGGCAAAGAGGAAAGATTTGCAACAATGATTTCTGTTGGACAAAGTCAGCTACAATACATAATGCAAATGTAATTTTAGTGATTTTTGGCTGTAGAAGACATCAACAATACAACAACAATGAGCACTTACCATTTTAAGAATTTAAATAGGTGCCTATGTTGTCGTGATGTTGGTGACTAATTTGTGAAATGATGAAAACATTTGCCCCTGAGGAAAAGCATAAAAAGCCATGCATCCACTGAAACAGAAGATGGCTGCAAAACACTCTTTGTTGATGACATCAGGAGTACAACAATTACCACTTGCTGTAATTTGAATTCCAGTTGGTGACAGTTGTTTTTAATGACGGTGAAACAGTACTGAAATAATGTAGCTTTGTGATCCTGATGTAATACAATCAAGATTACTTCGAAAGGAAGCACTTAGGAAAAGAACAACCATCAGTGTCTCCGTTCGAGGTGATCTTAATGTGATACGTCCTGAAAACCTAAAGTCAGCTTAAGTTAACATGCATCCTTATATCAAGTCCTGCAACCTTGGCAAAGAGGAAAGATTTGCAACAATGATTTCTGTTGGACAAAGTCAGCTACAATACATAATGCAAATGTAATTTTAGTGATTTTTGGCTGTAGAAGACATCAACAATACAACAACAATGAGCACTTACCATTTTAAGAATTTAAATAGGTGCCTATGTTGTCGTGATGTTGGTGACTAATTTGTGAAATGATGAAAACATTTGCCCCTGATGAAAAGCATAAAAAGCCATGCATCCACTGAGCCAGAAGATGCCTGCAAAGCACTCTTTGTTGATGACATCAGGAGTACAACAATTACCACTTGCTGTAATTTGAATTCCAGTTGGTGACAGTTGTTTTTAATGATGGTGAACAAGTCCTGAAATAATGTGGATTGTATGATCCTGATGTAATATAATCAAGATTACTACGAAAGGAAGCACTTAGGAAAACAAGAACAACCATCAGTGTCTCCGTTCGAGGTAATCTTAATGTTGTACGTCCTGAAAACCTAGAGTCAGCTTAAGTTAACATGCATCCTTATATCAAGTCCTGCAACCTTGGCAAAGAGGAAAGATTTGCAACAAAGATTTCCGATGGTCAAAATGAGCTACAATGCATAATGCAAAGGTAATTTTACAGTGATTGTTGGCTGTAGAAGATATCAACAATACAACAACAATGAGCACTTACTATATTCAGAAATCAAATAAGTGCCTATGTTGCCGTGATGTTGGTGACTAATTCCTGAAAACATGAATTCTTTTGAACCTAATAACAACCATAAAAAGCACTAAGACAGAAGATGTCTTCAAAACACTCTTTGTTAATGACATTTGGCACTTACTCTAGTTTGAATTACAATTGGTAATGGTGTTTTACTTATGATGGGTGAATAATTCTTAAAAGGTAGCTGCGTGATCCTGATGTAATACAATCAAGATTACTTCGAAAGAAAGTACTTAGGAAAAGTAGAACCATCAGTGTCTCCGTTCGAGGTGATCTGTGTGGTACGTCGTGAAAAACTAAAGGGAGCTTCAATGAAGTAATGATATTTGTTCATTTAAAATTTTTGAGCCTAGAGAATTAGGAAAGATTCTGAATGTGAAAATATCACAGAAGTCATCATCCAAGATTAATTTTACAGTGAATTTTGATTGTAGAAGACATCAACAACACAACAACAATGAGCACTTACTGTATTCAGAATTCAAATAAGTGCCTATGTTGCTGTGATGTTGGTGACTAATTCCTGAAATGATGATTTCATTTGCCCCTGATGAAAAGCATAAAAAGCCATGCATCCACTGAGACAGAAGATGGCTGCAAAACACTCTTTGTTGATGACATCAGGAGTACAACAATTAGCACTTACTGTCGTTTGAATTCCAGTTGGTGAAAGTTGTTTTTAATGATGGTGAACAAGTCCTGAAATAATGTGGATTGTGTGATCCTGATGTAATATAATCAAGATTACTACGAAAGGAAGCACTTAGGAAAACAAGAACCATAAGTGTCTCCGTTCGAGGTGATCTTAATGTTGTACGTCCTGAAAACCTAGAGTCAGCTTAAGTTAACATGCATCCTTATATCAAGTCCTGCAACCCTTGGCAAAGAGGAAAGATTTGCAACAAAGATTTCCGATGGTCAAAATGAGCTACAATGCATAATGCAAAGGTAATTTTACAGTGATTGTTGGCTGTAGAAGATATCAACAACACAACAACAATGAGCACTTACTATATTCAGAAATTAAATAAGTGCCTATGTTGCTGTGATGTTGGTGACTAATTCCTGAAATGATGATTTCATTTGCCCCTGATGAAAAGCATAAAAAGCCATGCATCCACTGAAACAGAAGATGTCTTCAAAACACTCTTTGTTGATGACATCAGGAGTACAACAATTAGCACTTACTGTCGTTTGAATTCCAGTTGGTGAAAGTTGTTTTTAATGATGGTGAACAAGTCCTGAAATAATGTGGATTGTGTGATCCTGATGTAATACAATCAAGATTACTTCGAAAGGAAGCACTTAGGAAAAGAACAACCATCAGTGTCTCCGTTCGAGGTGATCTTAATGTGATACGTCCTGAAAACCTAAAGTCAGCTTAAGTTAACATGCATCCTTATATCAAGTCCTGCAACCTTGGCAAAGAGGAAAGATTTGCAACAATGATTTCTGTTGGACAAAGTCAGCTACAATACATAATGCAAATGTAATTTTAGTGATTTTTGGCTGTGGAAGACATCAACAATACAACAACAATGAGCACTTACCATTTTAAGAATTTAAATAGGTGCCTATGTTGTCGTGATGTTGGTGACTAATTTGTGAAATGATGAAAACATTTGCCCCTGATGAAAAGCATAAAAAGCCATGCATCCACTGAAACAGAAGATGGCTGCAAAACACTCTTTGTTGATGACATCAGGAGTACAACAATTAGCACTTACTGTCGTTTGAATTCCAGTTGGCGAAAGTTGTTTTTAATGATGGTGAACAAGTCCTGAAATAATGTGGATTGTATGATCCTGATGTAATATAATCAAGATTACTACGAAAGGAAGCACTTAGGAAAACAAGAACAACCATCAGTGTCTCCGTTCGAGGTGATCTTAATGTTGTACGTCCTGAAAACCTAGAGTCAGCTTAAGTTAACATGCATCCTTATATCAAGTCCTGCAACCTTGGCAAAGAGGAAAGATTTGCAACAAAGATTTCCGATGGTCAAAATGAGCTACAATGCATAATGCAAAGGTAATTTTACAGTGATTGTTGGCTGTAGAAGATATCAACAATACAACAACAATGAGCACTTACTATATTCAGAAATCAAATAAGTGCCTATGTTGCCGTGATGTTGGTGACTAATTCCTGAAAACATGAATTCTTTTGAACCTAATAACAACCATAAAAAGCACTAAGACAGAAGATGTCTTCAAAACACTCTTTGTTAATGACATTTGGCACTTACTCTAGTTTGAATTACAATTGGTAATTGTGTTTTACTTATGATGGGTGAATAATTCTTAAAAGGTAGCTGCGTGATCCTGATGTAATACAATCAAGATTACTTCGAAAGAAAGTACTTAGGAAAAGTAGAACCATCAGTGTCTCCGTTCGAGGTGATCTGTGTGGTACGTCGTGAAAAACTAAAGGGAGCTTCAATGAAGTAATGATATTTGTTCATTTAAAATTTTTGAGCCTAGAGAATTAGGAAAGATTCTGAATGTGAAAATATCACAGAAGTCATCATCCAAGATTAATTTTACAGTGAATTTTGATTGTAGAAGACATCAACAACACAACAACAATGAGCACTTACTGTATTCAGAATTCAAATAAGTGCCTATGTTGCTGTGATGTTGGTGACTAATTCCTGAAATGATGATTTCATTTGCCCCTGATGAAAAGCATAAAAAGCCATGCATCCACTGAGACAGAAGATGGCTGCAAAACACTCTTTGTTGATGACATCAGGAGTACAACAATTAGCACTTACTGTCGTTTGAATTCCAGTTGGTGAAAGTTGTTTTTAATGATGGTGAACAAGTCCTGAAATAATGTGGATTGTGTGATCCTGATGTAATATAATCAAGATTACTACGAAAGGAAGCACTTAGGAAAACAAGAACAACCATCAGTGTCTCCGTTCGAGGTGATCTTAATGTTGTACGTCCTGAAAACCTAGAGTCAGCTTAAGTTAACATGCATCCTTATATCAAGTTCTGCAACCCTTGGCAAAGAGGAAAGATTTGCAACAAAGATTTCCGATGGTCAAAATGAGCTACAATGCATAATGCAAAGGTAATTTTACAGTGATTGTTGGCTGTAGAAGACATCAACAACACAACAACAATGAGCACTTACTATATTCAGAAATTAAATAAGTGCCTATGTTGCTGTGATGTTGGTGACTAATTCCTGAAATGATGATTTCATTTGCCCCTGATGAAAAGCATAAAAAGCCATGCATCCACTGAAACAGAAGATGGCTGCAAAACACTCTTTGTTGATGACATCAGGAGTACAACAATTAGCACTTACTGTCGTTTGAATTCCAGTTGGTGAAAGTTGTTTTTAATGATGGTGAACAAGTCCTGAAATAATGTGGATTGTGTGATCCTGATGTAATATAATCAAGATTACTACGAAAGGAAGCACTTAGGAAAACAAGAACAACCATCAGTGTCTCCGTTCGAGGTGATCTTAATGTTGTACGTCCTGAAAACCTAGAGTCAGCTTAAGTTAACATGCATCCTTATATCAAGTCCTGCAACCTTGGCAAAGAGGAAAGATTTGCAACAAAGATTTCCGATGGTCAAAATGAGCTACAATGCATAATGCAAAGGTAATTTTACAGTGATTGTTGGCTGTAGAAGATATCAACAATACAACAACAATGAGCACTTACTATATTCAGAAATCAAATAAGTGCCTATGTTGCCGTGATGTTGGTGACTAATTCCTGAAAACATGAATTCTTTTGAACCTAATAACAACCATAAAAAGCACTAAGACAGAAGATGTCTTCAAAACACTCTTTGTTAATGACATTTGGCACTTACTCTAGTTTGAATTACAATTGGTAATTGTGTTTTACTTATGATGGGTGAATAATTCTTAAAAGGTAGCTGCGTGATCCTGATGTAATACAATCAAGATTACTTCGAAAGAAAGTACTTAGGAAAAGTAGAACCATCAGTGTCTCCGTTCGAGGTGATCTGTGTGGTACGTCGTGAAAAACTAAAGGGAGCTTCAATGAAGTAATGATATTTGTTCATTTAAAATTTTTGAGCCTAGAGAATTAGGAAAGATTCTGAATGTGAAAATATCACAGAAGTCATCATCCAAGATTAATTTTACAGTGAATTTTGATTGTAGAAGACATCAACAACACAACAACAATGAGCACTTACTGTATTCAGAATTCAAATAAGTGCCTATGTTGCTGTGATGTTGGTGACTAATTCCTGAAATGATGATTTCATTTGCCCCTGATGAAAAGCATAAAAAGCCATGCATCCACTGAGACAGAAGATGGCTGCAAAACACTCTTTGTTGATGACATCAGGAGTACAACAATTAGCACTTACTGTCGTTTGAATTCCAGTTGGTGAAAGTTGTTTTTAATGATGGTGAACAAGTCCTGAAATAATGTGGAATGTGTGATCCTGATGTAATATAATCAAGATTACTACGAAAGGAAGCACTTAGGAAAACAAGAACAACCATCAGTGTCTCCGTTCGAGGTGATCTTAATGTTGTACGTCCTGAAAACCTAGAGTCAGCTTAAGTTAACATGCATCCTTATATCAAGTCCTGCAACCCTTGGCAAAGAGGAAAGATTTGCAACAAAGATTTCCGATGGTCAAAATGAGCTACAATGCATAATGCAAAGGTAATTTTACAGTGATTGTTGGCTGTAGAAGATAACAACAACACAACAACAATGAGCACTTACTATATTCAGAAATCAAATAAGTGCCTATGTTGCCGTGATGTTGGTGACTAATTCCTGAAATGATGATTTCATTTGCCCCTGATGAAAAGCATAAAAAGCCATGCATCCACTGAAACAGAAGATGGCTGCAAAACACTCTTTGTTGATGACATCAGGAGTACAACAATTAGCACTTACTGTCGTTTGAATTCCAGTTGGTGAAAGTTGTTTTTAATGATGGTGAACAAGTCCTGAAATAATGTGGATTGTGTGATCCTGATGTAATACAATCAAGATTACTTCGAAAGGAAGCACTTAGGAAAACAAGAACCATAAGTGTCTCCGTTCGAGGTGATCTTTGTGTGATGCATCCTGAGAATCTAAAGTCGGCTTAACTAAAGTTAACATGCATTTTTTAATCAAGAGCCGCAACCCTTGGCAAAGAGGAACTATTTGCAACAAAGATTTCCGATGGTCAAAATGAGCTACAATGCATAATGCAAAGGTAATTTTACAGTGATTGTTGGCTGTAGAAGATATCAACAATACAACAACAATGAGCACTTACTATATTCAGAAATCAAATAAGTGCCTATGTTGCCGTGATGTTGGTGACTAATTCCTGAAAACATGAATTCTTTTGAACCTAATAACAACCATAAAAAGCACTAAGACAGAAGATGTCTTCAAAACACTCTTTGTTAATGACATTTGGCACTTACTCTAGTTTGAATTACAATTGGTAATTGTGTTTTACTTATGATGGGTGAATAATTCTTAAAAGGTAGCTGCGTGATCCTGATGTAATACAATCAAGATTACTTCGAAAGAAAGTACTTAGGAAAAGTAGAACCATCAGTGTCTCCGTTCGAGGTGATCTGTGTGGTACGTCGTGAAAAACTAAAGGGAGCTTCAATGAAGTAATGATATTTGTTCATTTAAAATTTTTGAGCCTAGAGAATTAGGAAAGATTCTGAATGTGAAAATATCACAGAAGTCATCATCCAAGATTAATTTTACAGTGAATTTTGATTGTAGAAGACATCAACAACACAACAACAATGAGCACTTACTGTATTCAGAATTCAAATAAGTGCCTATGTTGCTGTGATGTTGGTGACTAATTCCTGAAATGATGATTTCATTTGCCCCTGATGAAAAGCATAAAAAGCCATGCATCCACTGAGACAGAAGATGGCTGCAAAACACTCTTTGTTGATGACATCAGGAGTACAACAATTAGCACTTACTGTCGTTTGAATTCCAGTTGGTGAAAGTTGTTTTTAATGATGGTGAACAAGTCCTGAAATAATGTGGATTGTGTGATCCTGATGTAATATAATCAAGATTACTACGAAAGGAAGCACTTAGGAAAACAAGAACAACCATCAGTGTCTCCGTTCGAGGTGATCTTAATGTTGTACGTCCTGAAAACCTAGAGTCAGCTTAAGTTAACATGCATCCTTATATCAAGTCCTGCAACCCTTGGCAAAGAGGAAAGATTTGCAACAAAGATTTCCGATGGTCAAAATGAGCTACAATGCATAATGCAAAGGTAATTTTACAGTGATTGTTGGCTGTAGAAGATATCAACAACACAACAACAATGAGCACTTACTATATTCAGAAATCAAATAAGTGCCTATGTTGCCGTGATGTTGGTGACTAATTCCTGAAATGATGATTTCATTTGCCCCTGATGAAAAGCATAAAAAGCCATGCATCCACTGAAACAGAAGATGGCTGCAAAACACTCTTTGTTGATGACATCAGGAGTACAACAATTAGCACTTACTGTCGTTTGAATTCCAGTTGGTGAAAGTTGTTTTTAATGATGGTGAACAAGTCCTGAAATAATGTGGATTGTGTGATCCTGATGTAATACAATCAAGATTACTTCGAAAGGAAGCACTTAGGAAAACAAGAACCATAAGTGTCTCCGTTCGAGGTGATCTTTGTGTGATGCATCCTGAGAATCTAAAGTCGGCTTAACTAAAGTTAACATGCATTTTTTAATCAAGAGCCGCAACCCTTGGCAAAGAGGAACTATTTGCAAGAAAAATTTCTGATGGTCAAAATGAGCTACAATACATAATGCAAAGGTAATTTTACAGTGATTTTTGACTGTAGAAGACATCAACAACACAACAACAATGAGCACTTACTATTTAAGAATTCAAATAAGTGCCTATGTTGTCGTGATGTTGGTGACTAATTTGTGAAATGGTGAAATCATTTGACCCTGAGGAAAAGCATAAAAAGCCATGCATCCACTGAGCCAGAAGATGCCTGCAAAGCACTCTTTGTTGATGACATCAGGAGTACAACAATTACCACTTGCTGTAATTTGAATTCCAGTTGGTGACAGTTGTTTTTAATGACGGTGAAACAGTACTGAAATAATGTAGCTTTGTGATCCTGATGTAATACAATCAAGATTACTTCGAAAGGAAGCACTTAGGAAAAGAACAACCATCAGTGTCTCCGTTCGAGGTGATCTTAATGTGATACGTCCTGAAAACCTAAAGTCAGCTTAAGTTAACATGCATCTTTATATCAAGTCCTGCAACCTTGGCAAAGAGGAAAGATTTGCAACAATGATTTCTGTTGGACAAAGTCAGCTACAATACATAATGCAAATGTAATTTTAGTGATTTTTGGCTGTGGAAGACATCAACAATACAACAACAATGAGCACTTACCATTTTAAGAATTTAAATAGGTGCCTATGTTGTCGTGATGTTGGTGACTAATTTGTGAAATGATGATTTCATTTGCCCCTGATGAAAAGCATAAAAAGCCATGCATCCACTGAAACAGAAGATGGCTGCAAAACACTCTTTGTTGATGACATCAGGAGTACAACAATTAGCACTTACTGTCGTTTGAATTCCAGTTGGTGAAAGTTGTTTTTAATGATGGTGAACAAGTCCTGAAATAATGTGGATTGTATGATCCTGATGTAATATAATCAAGATTACTACGAAAGGAAGCACTTAGGAAAACAAGAACAACCATCAGTGTCTCCGTTCGAGGTAATCTTAATGTTGTACGTCCTGAAAACCTAGAGTCAGCTTAAGTTAACATGCATCCTTATATCAAGTCCTGCAACCTTGGCAAAGAGGAAAGATTTGCAACAAAGATTTCCGATGGTCAAAATGAGCTACAATGCATAATGCAAAGGTAATTTTACAGTGATTGTTGGCTGTAGAAGATATCAACAATACAACAACAATGAGCACTTACTATATTCAGAAATCAAATAAGTGCCTATGTTGCCGTGATGTTGGTGACTAATTCCTGAAAACATGAATTCTTTTGAACCTAATAACAACCATAAAAAGCACTAAGACAGAAGATGTCTTCAAAACACTCTTTGTTAATGACATTTGGCACTTACTCTAGTTTGAATTACAATTGGTAATGGTGTTTTACTTATGATGGGTGAATAATTCTTAAAAGGTAGCTGCGTGATCCTGATGTAATACAATCAAGATTACTTCGAAAGAAAGTACTTAGGAAAAGTAGAACCATCAGTGTCTCCGTTCGAGGTGATCTGTGTGGTACGTCGTGAAAAACTAAAGGGAGCTTCAATGAAGTAATGATATTTGTTCATTTAAAATTTTTGAGCCTAGAGAATTAGGAAAGATTCTGAATGTGAAAATATCACAGAAGTCATCATCCAAGATTAATTTTACAGTGAATTTTGATTGTAGAAGACATCAACAACACAACAACAATGAGCACTTACTGTATTCAGAATTCAAATAAGTGCCTATGTTGCTGTGATGTTGGTGACTAATTCCTGAAATGATGATTTCATTTGCCCCTGATGAAAAGCATAAAAAGCCATGCATCCACTGAGACAGAAGATGGCTGCAAAACACTCTTTGTTGATGACATCAGGAGTACAACAATTAGCACTTACTGTCGTTTGAATTCCAGTTGGTGAAAGTTGTTTTTAATGATGGTGAACAAGTCCTGAAATAATCTAGCTGTGTGATCCTGATGTAATACAATCAAGATTACTTCGAAAGGAAGCACTTAGGAAAACAAGAACCATAAGTGTCTCCGTTCGAGGTGATCTTTGTGTGATGCATTCTGAGAATCTAAAGTCGGCTTAACTAAAGTTAACATGCATTTTTTAATCAAGAGCCGCAACCCTTGGCAAAGAGGAAATATTTGCAAGAAAAATTTCTGATGGTCAAAATGAGCTACAATACATAATGCAAAGGTAATTTTACAGTGATTTTTGACTGTAGAAGACATCAACAACACAACAACAATGAGCACTTACTATTTAAGAATTCAAATAAGTGCCTATGTTGTCGTGATGTTGGTGACTAATTTGTGAAATGATGAAAACATTTGCCCCTGAGGAAAAGCATAAAAAGCCATGCATCCACTGAAACAGAAGATGGCTGCAAAACACTCTTTGTTGATGACATCAGGAGTACAACAATTAGCACTTACTGTCGTTTGAATTCCAGTTGGTGAAAGTTGTTTTTAATGATGGTGAACAAGTCCTGAAATAATGTGGATTGTGTGATCCTGATGTAATATAATCAAGATTACTACGAAAGGAAGCACTTAGGAAAACAAGAACCATAAGTGTCTCCGTTCGAGGTGATCTTAATGTTGTACGTCCTGAAAACCTAGAGTCAGCTTAAGTTAACATGCATCCTTATATCAAGTCCTGCAACCCTTGGCAAAGAGGAAAGATTTGCAACAAAGATTTCCGATGGTCAAAATGAGCTACAATGCATAATGCAAAGGTAATTTTACAGTGATTGTTGGCTGTAGAAGATATCAACAACACAACAACAATGAGCACTTACTATATTCAGAAATCAAATAAGTGCCTATGTTGCCGTGATGTTGGTGACTAATTCCTGAAATGATGATTTCATTTGCCCCTGATGAAAAGAATAAAAAGCCATGCATCCACTGAAACAGAAGATGGCTGCAAAACACTCTTTGTTGATGACATCAGGAGTACAACAATTAGCACTTACTGTCGTTTGAATTCCAGTTGGTGAAAGTTATTTTTAATGATGGTGAACAAGTCCTGAAATAATGTGGATTGTGTGATCCTGATGTAATACAATCAAGATTACTTCGAAAGGAAGCACTTAGGAAAACAAGAACCATAAGTGTCTCCGTTCGAGGTGATCTTTGTGTGATGCATCCTGAGAATCTAAAGTCGGCTTAACTAAAGTTAACATGCATTTTTTAATCAAGAGCCGCAACCCTTGGCAAAGAGGAACTATTTGCAAGAAAAATTTCTGATGGTCAAAATGAGCTACAATACATAATGCAAAGGTAATTTTACAGTGATTTTTGACTGTAGAAGATATCAACAACACAACAACAATGAGCACTTACTATTTAAGAATTCAAATAAGTGCCTATGTTGTCGTGATGTTGGTGACTAATTTGTGAAATGGTGAAATCATTTGACCCTGAGGAAAAGCATAAAAAGCCATGCATCCACTGAGCCAGAAGATGCCTGCAAAGCACTCTTTGTTGATGACATCAGGAGTACAACAATTACCACTTGCTGTAATTTGAATTCCAGTTGGTGACAGTTGTTTTTAATGACGGTGAAACAGTACTGAAATAATGTAGCTTTGTGATCCTGATGTAATACAATCAAGATTACTTCGAAAGGAAGCACTTAGGAAAAGAACAACCATCAGTGTCTCCGTTCGAGGTGATCTTAATGTGATACGTCCTGAAAACCTAAAGTCAGCTTAAGTTAACATGCATCCTTATATCAAGTCCTGCAACCTTGGCAAAGAGGAAAGATTTGCAACAATGATTTCTGTTGGACAAAGTCAGCTACAATACATAATGCAAATGTAATTTGCCGGTGAATTTTGGCTGTAGAAGACATCAACAATACAACAACAAGGAGCACTTACTGTATTCAGAATTCAAATAAGTGCTTATGTTGTTGTGATGTTGATGACTTAATTTAGCAAAGCACTTTAATTAAAGAAGTGTGATCTGTGATTTTTTTGTGGAAAACAAATCCAACCTTTTTTTAAAAAAAAAGAAGAAAAAAAGCTTAATTGTATCCTGAGTCACAATTCAACATTATGGGTTAGGAATATAGTTTAGCAAATCATTTACATACACACTTACTCTTTGAGAAAGCAACCTAATCCTACTGTTTTCAGTCAGTTCATGGTTTGTTGTGGACAACAGCATTACAACAACAATTAGCACTTGATGCTTTCAGAATTCACTTAAGTGCTCATGTTGCTGTGATCTTGGTGACCAATTCAGAAATTTATATCATCATGTGACCCTTATAGAACTATAAATAGACACCTAACATGATCAAGTACCTTAACAGAAGTACTTTCTTCATTAAAACACACAAAAAACCCAAAGTTACTGTTCTGATGATAAGTATACTTTGGATTACTTCCATCAAAGGATCATTATAAACAAAACTAAATAAGACAATGTGGTAATAACAATCGAACATAAAACCAATGGATCAATAACAGACATGTAAAGAACATGCTTACTTACCCATGAAGTTGACCATGGTTTGTAGCATCTGCCATGTGGTTTCCCTTTTGCAGTGGATGTGGTGATATACTTATAGGGTACTCTTAACTGCTGGGTGCTGCCTCTTCCACCCAACTCCGCCTTCTTTTACACCAAATTTCAATGGTCTAGATAATGGCTGGCCAACGACCAAACCATGATTAACAAAGAACCATTGTCACACCTTAACTCAGGTCATCAGACATTCGGGAGTTAGATTTACTTGATAGAACTAGGGCTAAAGTGATATTTAGAAATGGCATGAAAAAAATTAGAAATAAAAACTTTCAGCCAAAAGTTTTTAAAATGTCCTTAATACAGAACATATATAAGTCATATTTGTCTGTGATAGCAAACTATGGTTTCCCATATGTCATTCATCAGTTAAATTCCTCACTTGTAGCATTTAACTTGGGTTAAAAAATAATGACTTAACTCTATAATGATATTTTCATGACTACTGAGAAAAGGACCTTAACCTGAAAAATTAGCACTTACTTTAGTGTAAGTCAGTGAAAGTTAGAATAATTATGTTATGATTAAGTCATGAGTGTTAGTGGTCATTTTTCAAATCTGTAAATTTCAGATTTACGTAATAAATTATATAACATAAACTGTAATAGGATTTTATGATTTTTGTAGTTATCTTAACGTGAGAACTGATATATTGTTCACTGATACTGTTGTATACCTGATAGGATTTATTATGAACCAAACTGTGTTTTAATGCAATCTTTGATTGTCTTTTTTTACTTGCTGAGTGGTTTCAAACTATAATGCCCTTCTCTCTCTTTTGACATACATGTTTCAGTGTTTTTTGATGCAGCTGCAGACAAATATTTATTTTAGTCTCCTAACACCTAGCTCAATTTCAATATACCAGTGCCTGCTGAGTTTCACACCTACAGTTTCACCTTCAAGTCTGTGTCTGCCACTTTCTTTCTCTTTGTCTCTTAAACTAATTTGCATACTCGCACACACACACACACACACACACACGCACACACACACACACAGAGAGAGAGAGATTCTTATCTGTGGGAATGGTATTTTGGGTTTATATTCTTTGTGAAAACTCTTCTTTAAAAAAAAACCCCAAAACCCCAAAACAACCCCTCCACCCATGTTTTTAATTAGATGACAGTTTAAAGCCAAGGATGGAACTTTCTTGAAATCTCAACCAAAGGCCACCGGTGTGCTTGTCCCCTCTCTGCTCTCACTCATAAGCCCCTTTCAACAAACGTATGAAACCTGTGCAATGCTAGGAATGTAGCCTCAGAGTATGCCATTTCCTCGTTTTACTTTCAATCATGGTCATCGAGTCTCTGACAATAAGAAAACGTATTTACATTTTTATAGATCCCATAAATAATTGTGACTATATTACAGAACAGCACTGTTCATAATAAGTGTAACGTAATGAAGGAGAAGGTTATGTTAACAAGAAGATTTTTAAAAGAAATCAGCAATTACTTGTTTTAGACCAGGGGTCTCAAACTCGCTGCGTCCCACATCACCCCTACTTGTATATTGATGTGAAGAAATATAATGCAATTTGGCCCTTGAAGTTGAACTTTTTTTTTGTTAGAGAGGATTTGTTTGTTGTTGAGTGCAATGGTAAAATAAGTTCTTTAAAAAGCAAAAAATTATTTAATATGAAGACAATGTGAATAACATGTTGAGGGATTGGCTGTGTTAGTTCAGTGAGAGAGTTATTTGCAATAAAACAATTTTCACTAGCAGTCAAAAACTAATGTGTACATTTTAAAGAGTGAGAAAACAAAATTTGTGTTCATGTTTGCAGTTTTGTTTTGTTATACAATATTTGAAATAAAAAACAAACAAAACACTACATTTTCAGAAATATTTGTTGGTGTTTTCTTGTTCATTTGTTTAGTGTTCAAGTAGTACAAAAAAACCAAAGTGACCCTCCATTGAGATGAGAGTGCCAGCAGTGGCCCACAGCTCATTTAAGTTTGACACCCCTGTGTTAGACTAAATGGCAACGAAAAAGTTGCTCAAAAGAGCAACTGTCATAATATGGAAATGTGTAACTTTGAAATAGTAAAGTAGAATTTAGATAAAGTTATTATGATCTAGGACTGTAACATGCAAAAAATGAGCAAATGAGAACATAAGACAAAATGCATGCCGGAAAAAGTCACTAGTGTTATGTCATATTACAACATCCCAAACACAACCTACAGTAACAGAAAAAAGAAAGTGTTCCTGCAGTGTACCTTCACCAGCAACGTCATTATGCAGGAATTGTAGTCCTCTCTTCTTTACAGCATTGCTTAAGTTCATTAAGGTTTGTGCAACTCTTTAAAAAAATCAGGAATATTATTTTGAACATACAGTGACTTCTGAATCACTAGCCATTCAAACGATATATCATAAGAAAAAGCAGAATTTGTTATAACATGATCACGCAATGTGAACACACTGATTGCTGGAATAATTCATCACTGGTGATTATTGTTAAGGGCCCCTGATAACATTTCAGTCTGGATGAGGTCTGGAATTTTACTGGGATATTGACCATTGGACCTTGATTCTTTACCTTTTTAGCCATTTTGTAGCAGAATTGCTGGCATTTTGGGAATCATTACACATAAGCTTTAGGTTTATCTGACAGATAACCACATATTTGACTCTAGAATACTTAAAGAGAATACTTACAAAGGAGATCATGATCAGCTCAATGATCAGCTCAATGACTGCAAGGTACCCAGGTCCAGTGGTGGTAAAATAAGCCCAACTCATCACCCCTCCACAGCTCTGCTTGACAGTTGACAAAGTGTTGTCATTTGTTCAGATACAACTAAACTGTGCTGCCATATTTGTTTTAGTCTTTCTTCCTTAGTCATACTTCTTCAGTCTTTTTCTAACTGTGATGTTGTGAACTTTATATATTTATATGTTGTAATATTTGCCACATTAACTGAGGCCTGTAGCGTCTGAAATGTAGCTCTTAAATTCTTGGAATTTTGCACTGACTGACCTTGAGGTGAATATGCTGGGGCATCCGCAGAGAAGATAAGTAACTGTCTCAAATGTTTTCCACTTGTAAATAATTTTTCTGACATTAGAATAATGAACTCCAAATTGTGTGGAAATGACCTTATAAACCTTCCCAGACTGATGGGATAAGCAATTTCCTCGACTCATTGCTGATGTCTTTCCTCCTTGGCACACATTTGAATGCTCAAGCCAAGGAAACTGCCAAAATTTCTGCTTGTATAGAGGTGCTCACAGTTGCTGATCAATAAATAAAATACATTTGATTAGTATGACTTTCCTTCTGAAAGAGGAATACTAAACAACAGCCTCTCAAAATGCATTGATACCTGGTCCTGAGCTTGAATCTGCAACAACCCTTCTTAGCTGCCATACTGCTGCAGGTCTTCAGACTTCTAGCATCTTGTTACTTTCTTGTAGCAGCTGTGACTACACAATTCTCTCAGTGATTATTAAGTATTCTGATTCTGTTTCTCATTCTTACACGTTATGCAGAAATGGGCACCTGGAAGCCATAAATGTAGCCATAGCTGACTTTAATTGTGACTCCACTTTTGTGACATTTGGTTGAACAGCTTCTAGCATCAGAAATTAAAAAAACGAAATATTCAAAGAATTAAAAATAAAATCCTAAAGTGTAGCATACCAGAGCACAGCAACATGAGAGCTTATGTACTTCATGTGGTGAACACTGTGTGATGCATAAATATGCCAAAATTTGTTCTTGTAGTTATATTTATTTTAAGAACTTACTCTGTAGAGCCAAAATCACCATGTGCACTCCATAATGATGGTGTTGTAGATTTTCCTTAGTAAAAGTACTTAGAGTCAACGACAGGACTTCTGTGGATAAAAAGGGTGACATCTGATAACTTGGATTACAGTTGAAGGATATCTGTATTCTTTTCTTTCCTATTCGCATTTCTCTATGTTTATGCTTCTAAACAAGAATCATAATGAATTGTACTTGTTGTTTCGTTCAATGAACGTACAGTACTGATAACACACAATAACAAAGAGCAAACTGTGAATATGTTCCCAGAATGCAAATATGATTTGAGATCGCTCATCTAAACAGTGCTTTATTATTCAAGCCAAGATGGATGAGCTAACATTCCTTCCACTCCTGTGCTACTATTGGCAAAACAGCAGCTCTCTGATTGCAAGCGATGTTCATTTGCATCAGACACACGGTCGAAATGAGATTCCTTCGGTGATGGATGGGCTCACTCTTCCTGCTGTTTAAACAGTCTGACTAAAGACTTGTGGGGATGTGTTCCCAACTCCACACAATTCATATATCCTCCATCCACTTCGTACCTGGAAATGGGATATGTCACTTTGGTGGATCAATGCTGTTTGCCCACACTGTATCGTGTTGCAAATTTACTTCACAATGCTGAACGTGAATAGACTCATTTCCCTAATAATCTTCTTTTAAAGACCCATCTGGTCTGATGCTATGTGGATGACTCAGATCAATGTGATTGAGATTTTAAAATATGCCTGTATCTTTAGCATCTGTCCTTTGCTGAAAAATTATAATAACTAAAACCACTTAAATTCATGATTCATGTCGCTATTTGGAAAAAACCTTATGGGCCATGAGTGGAAATATTAGTGCCATTGCTGATTTTCTGCTAAGCACTGGTCTTATAAATTGCCAGACAGTTCTCCTACAGAGAAGAAGGAAACCTTGACCCAGAAATAATGACAAAATATTCATTTAGTTCCTAATGTGCTACACTCCTAAATCCACAATGGGATATTTTTCAGTTGCAAGTAGGAGTGTTGTGATAAAAAAAAATCTGTCTCACTAAAAGTGTGCAAAAACTATTAGAAACAGCTTTTTTAAAAAACAAAGTAAAAGTGTTTGGAGTGAATAAAATCCACGTGTTATAACTATTATTTATTAGAACGTTATATCATGTTTATTATTATACATTTAACTGAAGACATGGTTACTTTTTTTGCGTTCTTAGAGTAGCATTAAGCAGTTAAAACACACAGTTAAAAACAAACAAACAAAAACTTAATTTTTCCACATAGTTATTGTTTACTCACCACACAGAGCCTCTCGTCCACCCAATCTGTAATATAATTGCTTTAGGATAAAGATAAAGATGCACTGTATGTGGCAAACACAGTATGACTCACATCCCCACAAAGATGCCCAAATGGTGGGCAGTGGGGGACAATCAGGCAGTTCATTTGAAGTAGATAAACATTTATCTAACTAGCACTGTAGTGCTGAATTAGTTTAGATACATAGTGTCAAATGCATAATATTAATCACACACACAAAAGAGAAAGAGAGACCGAAAATGAGAAAGTACTAACCAAACCTTTATCAAAGCTATTCTAATATGTTTCCCCCTTAAAATGTCTTAATTTACATTATCTCCATTATGGGACTGTATAAAGATATTTAGGCCCCCGCAACATGTTTAATACCTAGACCACACACAAGCACACAAAGGACACATCTTGTAACCTCTTAAGTCACCGTTCATTTGCCAAATAGTTGAAATTATCATATAAAGCTGTAGCATGATCCTAGCCCTAATAATGAACAGGTCATTGGGGATGTTGTGGATGTAAAGATGTTCAATTATCTTAATTCATTTTGCATTTGCTTTTGTTTGTTTTTTCTGTAAAGTACTGCATTATACTCCAGTAGTCACAGCAGCAATGCTAGCAGCACCATGGGAAGAACTATCAGTGTGTGCAGAACTGCTTTACATGAGTTCTAATTCGACATTAAGATAACCTTTACAAGTCAATCCAAATTCATGGACAAGTTTACATTTACGATTCCCAATGCCTAAGTCATTTAATTAAATAGCCATGGGTTTCTGAGTAACTCACTCAGTTTTATTTAATTTTATATACTTCACTTATATGCTTCAATTTTATATACTTTTACATAGGAAAAACCAAATTATTTGCAATCTCCAGTAAAAAACTGAATAAAAATATCTTTTTTATCCTATTATTCCAAAATGACAAGCTGATACCTCTGCGATTGCTGGTGCATGTGATTTTTCCCCCCACTCATCAATAAACCTAATTTTGGTCAAATACTTCCCCCAACAGCACAAAACTGGCTCCCAGCTATTTGCAGTCATGAAAAAATACTGTATTTTGGTAATGTAATTTAATGCTGCAGAGAGGAAATTGAGATGGGAGCAGCATAAAGTGACAGTGTGAGAAAGAGGACTCAGCGGTTTCCCCCCTCATTAGAAGTCTTGTAGAGATGCTACAATGTTTAGGATTCTTCCTCGAACTGGGGTTTCCTCTCACCTTGACCAAGTTCATCTTATAACTATCAGATGGTGGCACAGAGACATGTCTGTGAACACTTCCAAACTAACTCACAGTCACAGAAGAACCTTTATGGATGCTATTGAACTCATCTTCCGTTTATCTGGGAGAAATCCACAAAGTTTCAGTGTGGTATACTTAACATTCTGCCTTTTTTGTCTCTATCTCCTGTAGTCCAAGTGCAGCTCTGAATTCAAGGGATTCATTGGTTGATTGCTGTGTTGAGCTGTTTTAAATGCTTATTTTATAATGTCACAAAAAAGTGTAACATAATTGTTGGATTCTAATTAAAATAGTGAGTGCAGTACCTTTTAAGTTGCATCTGAGCAACTTAAGCGGAACACTTTTTAAAATTTGCATTTGAATTTATAACTAAAATGTAACTTCACCCCAAGCTTGAGGTTTTAAGAGGTAAGAAACACAAGGCTGCAGAGGCCTCCACATTCCCCTGAAATGAACGTTAGTGTAGCAAAGGACTGACTGTAATGCCTTCGTGACATATAAATTCATGGCATTGGCTTTGGTCATAAACCTTATCAAAGTCTGAAAGGAGAAAAAAACATCCATGTGAGGTTTTACAACTGGAAAACCACTGCACCAGAATAAAAAAAATGCTAAGAAAAAGTTAGAAAAATATATCATAAACACCCATGAATGAGGAGTCTGTGCAATCTATTACTGTTTATCTGATTTACTTCAAAATTGGCTGCTGTATTGATGGAGAAATCACCTGTAATTCACAGCTGGACTGGATCTCCTATTTTGTTCAAAACACATTCACTAAAACCAATGCCACACACACACATACAGTGTGACTGCTACTGGTTAGGTTCTTTAGTAATAGAGTGTTGTAGTTGTGCCTTTCAGGACCCTTTAAGATAAGATAAGATAACCTTTATTAGTCCCACACGTGAGAAATTTGTTTTGTCACAGCAGAAAGTGGACAGTGCAAAGTTATATAGCAAAAATTAGAGAACACTGGAATACAATAAGAATAAGATACGGTACACAACTGTACAGAATATAATAGAATAAAATAAAATACTATATACAATAGAATAAAATAATATATACAATCAGATAAAAATAGAATCCAAATGCTATATACAACTGAGTGAAAATTCAACTTCAGAAAAACTGTCAGAAAAAGAGCATTGCACTTAGTCTTATTGCACATGTGTGGGTTTGTGTGTGTTTGATCAGCTGCAAAAGTCTTTGTTGTGGAGTCTGACAGCAGTGGGGAGGAAAGACCTGCAAAATCTCTCCGTCCCACATTGCGGGTGCTGCAGCCTGCCACTGAAGGAGCTGCTCAGTGCTGTCCGAGTCTCCTGCATGGGGTGGGAGATGTTGTCCAACAGGGATGACAGCTTAGCCACAATTCTCCTGTCACTCACCACCTTCACTGGGTCCAGAGGGCATCCTAGAACAGAGCTGGCCCTGCAGATCAGCCTGTTCAGTCTCTTCCTGCCCTGGCAGAGATGTTGCCACCCCAGCAGACCACACCATAAAAGATGGTTGAGGCCACCACAGAGTCATAGAAGGTCTTCAGGAGCGGGCCTTCACTCCAAAAGACTTGAGTCTCTGCAGCAGGTACAGCCTGAGACTCAGGTCTTTTGGAGTGAAGGGCCCACTCCTGAAGGCCAGGACATAAACAGTGTTAAAATTGAAGTCTTTAAAAATGCATAGAAATATAGAGGGGTTACATTTCAAAAGTCATTTAATATTTGGTCACATGAAAGAAATTAAAAATAATGTGTGAGTCAAACTACTGACTCACTTATTTCTGACATACTTATAAATGAAGCAAACAAAACAGGAGAGCAACATGTTCTCATTGTTACTAGGTTAAAATAAGTTGGTAAATGTGGTACAATACACCATGCACTATTTGAATACAAAGTTAGTGCAAGCTATAATATACTCAAAGCTACCTGCTCTTTAGTGAATTAAATCTGAGTAGCTGGAGCTGTATCATACTCAACATGGAATACTTAAAAGAACACCATAAAAGCTCTGGTTTAAGGAAATGTTGATGTTTAGCAAAAAGCATCTGTACACAGATTAATGTTTTGTTACTGTGCTATATGTTGAGCCTGGACTGCTCTGTGTCAGACAAGAATAGGTACAGCAACTAGTTTCTTTTCACAACAGTAAATATCTGGGAACTGAGGCAGACTCTTAACATGGATTAGATCCTATCGAAAGGGCTGGGGGAGGGGGGAGGGGGTCTGTGCTAGTTTAAAACACTGAGGTAGATTTCAGTTTAAGAGCAGCTAGAGGGATGCTAGTCTTTCATTAAAAGGTCATTCCATGACATAGGTCGATAGATTTTGGTAGAAATATCAACATTAACACTAGCACTGATGTGTTTCATCACAGTGTAGAAAGTACTAAATTTAGCATCAACCTTTAAGTGTAAGTGTAAACTTTCAGTCTTTTGCAGTGATGAGCTTTTTAGAAAATATTTTTTAGTTATTAACCAAAACATCATTGACACACTGCACATTTGGTTGTGGATAGTTTGCTCTTTGAATTTCTCTTCAAGGCGTATGGGATGACCCTATCTGAGCTGGAAAGCCATGTGCTGAATTCTAAACTCTGCATTATCAGTCTGCAAATGAAACCAGTGTAACACGACTGTATACTAAATCTCACCACGGAAGTTAGTATAGCTTATCTAATGTAATGTAATTTCCCATTTGGCCCTCTGTGCTGGGTCTTTGCGGTCTGCCAGATGGGGCTCTCGTTGATGAGGATTCACATGACAAATGCAACTTTGCAAACTTTCCTTTGTTTTGGAAATGAATGGTGTTAGTTTCACCCTGGCAGACATGTTTCATTCACACCTTAACATAAAGAAGTGGTGAGGGGTGTTGGCAATGAATGTGAGCCAGAGATCAGTGGATGGGGAGACACCAACAAAAGCTTGTGTTATGCAAAATGGGAATTTAAAAGAGAATGAGTTTTTGCTTTCTGCAGCTACTGTGGAAATTGTTAAAGTCTTCAGCATGCGTTCTTGAAGTTGCTATTCATGGTACTGTGAGGTTACAGGCTAGATACTTAATAATGGCCTCCAAGTTTAATGTGACATTTTTATTTACTTGTATTCATATTTCTTTTTTATTTGTATTCTGTATTACCAATGTCAGAATATAGTTACATTTTAGAGTCACTGGTTTGCAAAGCAAAAGCTAAACTCAGTCCAGATGTAAGTTACAATTGAAGACCAATAGATCCCAAATGAAAACCCACAGACTCAGGCTGTCCCAATAAATAAACACATTTAAGTCATAGGATTAACAAATTCTGGTGTAAGTCTTTCTGACTGAAGAAAATAATACAAAGAGAAACTTGCATTATGCAGCCTTTTATTTAGATACCAACTAATCCATGTTCAGATGTTTTTATATGCGTCTGTTCTACTGTATTCTAATGTAATGGTTACACTTTTATATTTCTTGATAAGAATTGATTTATGCTGTGGTACACCGTTATACCATGCAATGTGGAACAGCAATATAACTAATTGATGTTTTCATGATGTTGTCCTGTAAAGGACAGGAGAAGATTTATTGTCTGTGTTTTTGCCACAAGAAGCTGAGTCTCCGTGGGAATGCATATATGCATCTTTTTGGGGAGGTCCACCTTTAGGGCTTTGGCTGACCGCTTCCCTGTGCATTACCATGGCAACACTCTCTCTTCCTACCAGGGATGCTCTGTTGAGTGGCCTGTGTTCGTGGAAGTTTTAGTAATGTGTGTATCATGTTATTGAATTGTAAGATTCAAGCAGAAAACCACTCACTGTTACTCAGCAACTCATACCCCGTTCCACTGTTTCCTGACTGTGGGATTTGTCCCCAGCTTCCTGTGTATGCAACACAAACAGCAGGAGACAACAGAATGCAGGCGCATGTGTGAACACGGCATTAACAACCTCTGACTAGATTCCCCACTGAGATAGATGCAAGAGAGTCAACAGTAGAATGGCCCCTTCTTTTTTGCTTCTTTGTTTTTGGGATAGGCCTTATTGTCTCCGTTTTCTCTCTCACTGTGTCTCCTTCACCTCAGGCCATAACAGCGAGGTGTTGAAAATACCTGTAGTCAACAGAGGCAAGTGACTCTTGAGACAACATTACAGATAGAAAAGCTCCTGTGACAGAAGCACTTCTGTCTAGAATCACGAGATATCACAAGATACAGACACAGACAAAGCTGTGTGTCCATCATTAAGAAGGCATTACACTTGCTTAAATTAATTTCTTAGAAAAATAATGAATCTTCACCTTTACCTTTTCAGCTTTCAGACTAAAATATAACTATTTATGTAATGGTAACCTGCCTCTGGTCTTCTGCCCCCTACAAATTTATATCTCCACAGCATAAGTAATACAATTACACACATATTGTATTTCCATCACTCCATGGAAAACACTAAATTACTTTATTTTATTGTGAGTTAAACATAACCTAAAGTTTCTAACCAAGGTCCTAAAATTTACTGATTTACAAATGAGCACAAATGGGTGCATACATTTAAAAAGGATAGAGTAGAGTCAGTTGTCTGGTCTTTAAAATTTGGTTTATGACTGACTCTGAATTAGGTTAGATTTAGATTGACGTGCACCACCCATCCAGACCAATTCAGACACTCCATCAGCTGGTCAGAAATGGCTTGAGGAATACAAAAAAAAAATAAATCAAGACCTCTAACCCTCGCATATGCCAATCAAACTAAGCATCCACATGATTCACCATAACAAGCCTGATTCACTGTAGCTCCATTCTGTAACCCAAAACACCCACAGGATCTGCTGCCAGTGTCCTGGTTTCAGACTCCACAGGACATCCCATATGTCCAGTGTCCATGCTCTGATGGGTCAGAGCTGTTTTGGCTTTACAATTATGTGCATAATATTATGTGCAAACTCAGAAATTATTCTCACAGGCTACTATGATAAAAACCACATGGTCTATTCTTCTGTATTCAAGATTCTTTATTTGTCATGTGCATAGTTATACAAGTACAACGTGTAGTGAAATGTGACCTGATACGCTACTCGACTGTGCAAAAAGAGAAAGAACATTGTATACAGTGAGTGAATATATACAAAGAGGACATTATGCGCAGTAAGTGAGTGAGTTATATACATTATATAAATAAAATAAAATAAAACAATCTGGAAATTTACAGTTCGAAATCTGAGAATGAACATTGTGTGAGTGGGGTGTTAAAGTGTCTTGTGCCATAGTGAAGGCAGAAGAATCAGGCATGATATGAGAATGTGCTCATATCATGCCTTCTAAAAGCTTTCTAAAATTTGCCAGAGTCTCGTGCAGTGTAATAGAGAATTAGACACACGATAAATTAGCATTTTATATATTTTCATCTTGACTAACAGCTCCAGTTTTATGGGATAAAGCTGTAACCCCAAGTCATCATTAAATGGGTGGGATGAAATTAAAAGGTAAAAATACAACAGCTAGTCCTACTTTTGCATCTTCAGTAGGAAATACTAGAAACACATCATAATTTCCCCACAACCCTTTAATGAATCTTCAGTACTTTTGAGATTCTAAATTACAACAGAATAATACAATTTTAAAAAGCAATAAAAGTCTCAATCATGCATGAATTACTTTTCTGCACAGAGTAAACTGTGGAAATTCACATATGACCTTTGGACAAAGTGGGACGGGTTTAGGGATACAGTGCAAATGTTTTTGGGTATGTATTAAAGATAGAGGGCAGGAACAGCATTGAATATAGTTGCAAAATGTCTGATTGGTGAATTTTTTCTTGTGTGTTTTGTTTAACTTAGTTTTGCCTTTTTTTCTCAAAAAACAAAAAAAACAATCAGTGAGCAAATTAATACTTTTTATTATTAGACTTGGCCATGGGGTCATTTTAAGTTCTTTCTCTACTGATGGCCTGCTTTATTGTAGAGCTGTTTGCAGTAAAAGCTGAGCAGCTGCTAGTTATCTTGTTAATCCCATAGATTACAGGGACAAAAAGTGTACAGCAAATAGATTATAGTGGAAGATGGATGCTGACTGGTTTTTCTCTCTGAGGACAAATTTGAGAGTCCCAGAGGGTTACTAAAACCGATTTATAGCCAATGCAATTTTCATAACAGTCAAAAATCCATTCATCATTTCTCTGCAAAAGCTGCCTGCATTTAACCAAGAGCACAAACAAAGCCCACAATTTCATTGTGTAAAAGCAGTAACTTATAAAGATAAGAAGACATATAGATATTTATTGTCAGTGGTCACAAAACAGTGAAAAACCATGGAAACTGTTAAACAGCGAGAAATGAAAATACCAAAAGACTAAAGTATAAATAAACAGAACTAAAGATAAGCACTAAATAAGAATGTAGAACAATAGATGAGAGCAACATGTTTAAATCCAACGTCCAGCTCTACTTTTAGGGAGAGGTGGAGGGGTTACGCTTTTTACTGGGGAAGCAGGAAAAAGCAGTTTTTTAATTGTTGGTTTTGGACTTGATTTAAATCTCTTTCCTGAGGGCAAGAGGAAGAATAGATGATACCTGGGGTGAGTTAGCACATTAAAAACTGAACCGTGTGTGGGGGTGTAGTGGAGCATGTGTGCCAAAATAACATGGTAATAGAATATTTTAAAAGGATGCAGGAAGCAGTCTGATCAAAAAGAGATATGTATGATCTTAACACTGCATAATGTATTGAAATGAGATGCTGGTACCACAGAAGGCAACAAGTTTCTCCTCCATTGTTGTGGATATTTAGTTGCAACCCCGGGTGGTGTGATGAAACCGGGGGCTTCCTAAAAGGGTGAAGTGCTGAGATTTTCAATGCAAGTGATCACACAAAACATGACCGTATCCTAAAAGTAACCAGTTGTAGTGCCAAAACTGAACCAAAAAGAGACAAACATTAAACTAATCATGATGTCAGACAAAATGCTGGATCAAAAATCTTAGTCCACTGCAACATTTTGACAAAAGACTGAAGGGAAGGGAGGGTGAAGTGCTAAGTTATCAGGTAAAGCTAACAGGCTTAGTTAGCATTCTGTTAGCATTCTGCACCTTTCCAGCTGAAACACAAATATCATCCTGTATCTTCACATGTATTAAGTGTCTGACAACTCTTTTAAAAACACTGAAAAAAGCAACAATATGATCATGAGAGGTCCAAATTGGCAGAGGTGAAGCACACCAGACTGGCCTAACTTTAACCCATAAAGCCAATACAGGGTGCAAGTTTAATACAGGTTATCTGGGACTGTGCTTAATGCCTGAATTATGCTTCAGCTGGAAATCTACATCATGACTTACGTTACGTACATGTAAATGGATACCCCTCTTAACTCTACACCATAACTTCATATATAATCACTATATTTCTTTAGCTATAACTTTAGCTTAGTGTATTGTTAAGTGATTTGATTACTGACACAAACCAAGATGAGTAGAGATGATGATTTTCCTTTGTTATTGTATTTCATGCAGTTTGATTTCTTCGTTGGGAGCCATGATGCAGTCTGATGATAGCACTGTTAAACTCAGTTGCACAGTAAGGCGGTTGCTGGTTTAAACCCCAGGTGTGTGGAGATTGTATGTTCTCTACCTACCTGCAGTCTTCCAAGTGCTCCACCTTCTTCCACAATCCAAACACAGGCATGTTTGGTAAACTGGTGAGTCTAAGTTGACCATGCATGTGAGGCATGCATGGTCAATTTCCTTTAATCACTCACTGACAAAAAGAAAAGAGAAACAAAGAATCACTCAAGTAAAATAATAAATGCTTTTAAAAAGTCAAAACCAAAACCTTTACATTGCTCTGGCCTGTGGGAGGATCAGAGGCTGTGCCCTCTGTGTTTCCTTCTATCTTGAATGTTTTATTCATAGTCTCAAGTCACAGGAGATGGAATAAAAAATCACTCTAACTTTCTGGCCAATACTGTACAGTGTATGAGTGCATAACAACTGTGTCCAGGGTTGATCTGTTTCAAACAACAAATATTTAAATCATATGAACAAAGTGCATATGTACTTAGTCTTGATCTGTATAGAACAACAATTCTCTGGTTTGAGAAATTCTTCATTATCAAAACAAAGGTGAGTGTTAATAATCTAAAGTCAGGAGTTAGGTGGATACCCAATATTATTCCATTTCATGGGCTGTTTCAGAGTCAGCATTTCAGAGCTGCAGTAAGGCAAGGTGTTGACTGAGTGAGCACAATAGCTCAGTATCTTTTGAAGTAGATGTAATCAAAGCTTATCTCATCATGTGATTGTGTGACAGGATTTAGAGAGACATGCTCACACGAAGAGCCACGCTGAATCTGTAGTTGTTCTTACCACTCTGTTTATCTATCAGCCATTTTGAATAAAAACAAAAAAAGCTAATTTTACCTTCCAGGCTGGTGTATTTATCAAAAAAGTAATCCCCATGTTAATGTCAGTCACATTATTTTTCACTGCTCAGCTTACATTTAACAGATTTGACATCTGTATGGTAATTATTCACTACCAAGCAGAGAGTAGTTCCACACAGTCACAACCACAGCGAAACTGCTTAAAAAATACATCTAGAAGTGGAAGCCACAATGACTGCTCATCACTGCTTTTGTTACATATTTAAGATTAGGTAACGACACACTCAGCTTGAATATCACTGTAACGTTGTGTTAGAATGCTGTTTTTGTGAGTGCTGTGTGTTAACAGCTGTTTGGTGCCTGGATTCCTGTTTTTATTGTCGTCTTCATCTTTTTGTATAATTAAAAAAAAAGACATGCCCGTATCTTCACTCCTCAAAAGTTGTAAGAATGCTCCACCTTTTTCTTCCTCTACATGAACTAAAATCTGGTGATTGTAGCACACTGCACAAGAAACAAAGGTATGTTTGGTGATTTGTAATGAAAAACATTATTGCAATGTGATCACTGAGTTTATGCAAGCAAAACAGCAGATTACATTCAAAAATGTCAGTAGCTGTTGTCTAGAATGCTAACTACAGTTATTATCTAGGCTTCCCTGTATTCATTTAGCCTTGTGGCCTCTTTGCTCTTCTTTTTCCTTTTTTTTCTTTCACCTAAGACCTGATGTAACCCTTTATCCCTGGTTCTGTTAGAGATCTCTTCCTTAAAAAAAACTCTGGGTGACTCTAGATTATGAGCTGGTCTTTGAGATAGTTTTGTCCATTTGTGTGGGTTTTATCACAGCCCTGCTTTGATTGAGTTGTCAGATTGTTACAATCCATCACTGCAACACACCACATACACAATGACAAGGACGAATTAAAAAGGCCTTTTCCACAATAACAAACAAAGCCATTACTTGCTATTGTCATGAAATTATGTTGTTTACTTTGATAACATACCTCTTCTCTTAAAAGAAAACAGCTCCACAGATAATGTGCAAACAGCTCAGTTTAGATGGAAAGCTAAACAGAGGATGGCTTTCACACAGAAAGTCATACTATCCTCTTACTGAGACATTAGGATAGAAGTGTCATGGCAATAGGCATGGAGGGAAAAGCCATTTTAAAGCAATTTCAATTAAATGTGAGATGTAGTACAACTCCATTAACAGATGACTGTTATATTGAGGGTAACAATACTACCTCATGGCCCATGCATCAAAGGACACATTAGGCCAGATATCCTACTGGTCGCCATCACCAGTGGAACTTTCCATTTCTACTGTCACATTCTGGTGACTGTGGCTCCACATTAATTTGCCCTGCTTAGCACAAGTAGAACTGTTGGAAGAATGGATTGGAGTGTTCTGAAGCCTTGTTAAGCTCTATGTGGTGAAGAGTAGCCATTTTTGTTGTTGTTGTTGTTGTTATTGTTTTTTATAAAGCTACACTGCTGAAGGTCAAATAAAGGAACTTTTTATTAAGTTGCTTTGCCTCTCATGAAACACTAGGGAAGCAAGGATTCTCATGGCTACACATCAGTTTTGATTTAAAATTACATCAAATTCAGGTGGATGTGTTGGTTTCTAGTGACTGGTAAGAGAAAATGCTTTTTGCTTCCTTTTTGAAGGCAGAGTGAAGGCTATGTTAAACTTGAGACAGAAATTAATTGCAACAGTTTGACAACTGTGTGATGTCAGGTACTTAGTTTCATGGCAGTTGAAAACTGCCTTGCAAGGTTTAATTTTTGTAAAGCCAGAAATTTCAAAGGTCATCTGAAGTCATTCATAGACTTAAATAGTTTGACTGCAGTGGTCATGATAAATAATACAGTTCTTATATTATTTGAAAAATCAGTGGATTTCTTTTATTCATAAATTAAAACTTAAATGTGTTTCACTGAACTTGTTAAGAGCTTTTCTTCTTCCTGTCTTTTCTCCCTGATGTACAGTTTTATAGGTCAGCTGACAGCTCCCAATACATCACTCTTCTCTAACTGTGGAAAAAGCTTGTAAACAACTGAGTCACAAAGCAAACATCATCAGTTCAGTTCCCTAAAGCCTTGACTCTTACATCGTGAGCCCTCGGTAGCAGTCTGTTGTTATTTTCCCACTAAGGAAAACAGGAAATGGTAGTCGTGAATAAGGCTAAACAGATTTTCAGTGGAAATAAAAATGTCCTTAATGTCTCAGTTAGAGTCACATAGAGTCTGAAATTTATTTGAGTGTAATTAATAATGTTATTGATCAGGTGACCTTTTCATTCTCACCATATAATATCAATCAGCATTAAGTATTGCCAACAGAATGTCCATAAAAGAAAACAAGAATGTCTATTTATGTCATCTCCCTAGCCAAAACTGGTTGGAGCATGAAACAAAACCTGCGCAGTATATAGACAGAAGTTCACTTTGTGTCCACATACCACAGTTGTCCAACCAGGCAGTCTTCTTACAGAGCACGAGACAGGGATCCTTTAGTTGCAATCAAAACAGACACACATCTATTTTTGTCATATTTTACTGCATTTGATTGACAGCTTATTTGGTTATAATATGGTTCTGAACAGCCAATCACACAACATCCACTGAATGGATGCAATGGATGCAATCACTGCCCATGCCCCTCCTGTAAATGTAAGGGACGTATTTATGTAATGTATTGAATGTATAGATTCAGTCTCATGTCAGTATTATGAACCTGGGCTGCAGGATGGATCTACACCAGCTTTAGATTTGTGGGGATTTTTTTTATTCATGAATTTCCAACTCCAACTTTTCTCTTAGTCAAGTCGAATCCATCAGTTAATTAAATAAACTTTCCCTTGCTAAACAGTTTAAAACATGGATCCAAAGAATGTTCAAGAAGGATGTCCAACATGACATGACAGGCACAGGTGTCTTTTTTCTATATTAGTTTGTTCTATCTACATAGACAGACTAGTTTTTCTTTTTTCTCTCTAGCATGATTTACTTCTTAGCTAGTCTTAAAGGCAGTGAGCGTATATATTTTTCCTGCTTTTCCTTGTTCCATCTTCAAAAAATATGGATTTTTTAAAAAATGGTAAACTGTCAAGGCTTTTTTCTCAAATAAATATTATCAAGTATGTAAGGTAGCTAAGATAAGAATTGCAGTACTAAGAAACTATAAACTATAACTATGAGCAGAAATCAATAGCAAAACTAATAGCATTCAAAATGTAGGAATAAATAACAAAGGCAAACTAAAAAAAAGAGTTGAAATCTCTGCAATAATACATATCAGTTTATCCAATAGTACATAATAGTACATAATAATTCAATAATACATGTCACTGTAGAGATCTGGAGATCTCCATCTGGAGACCTTGAATGACTAAAAACGTCCAGGTCCTGCTGATGCAATGTGCTTTCAGTTCCAGCGATAGAGTGCAATGCACTGCAGCCAGAGCCAACATGAAGAGAGGCATCAGAGAGGCCTGGGCAACTTATAAGAGAAAGACTGAGAATTGAGGTTTTATTTTCAGTGTTCAGTAATATAATAATAATATAATAGTTTTCAACAAGGGCGTAGATTTGGTTTTGGCATTGGTGGGGACGGATGATTCAACCATCGAACCCTGCCCTGTTTCTTTTTGTCTTTGCTTCTTGATTAAAAAAAAAAAAAAAAAAAAAAAAGGAGAAATATACTATCCTACATATGCTATTCTACATGCTTTTAAACCATTTAAAATTACAATTCATAGTTTTACGTGAATTATATAATGTTAAATTACTTAAGTATTTAAGACTTTAGTTTATTTGAGCCATATTCCATATAAATCAGGTATCATACAAAAATAAAAAGAGTCATGACAATAAAAGAATATGACTTTAAGGACTTAACAACATTACTTCAGTTATAGTACACCAACATCTCTGACACATTAGCACTAAGGGAACACTGAATGACCTGCTGGTTTTTGTCCATAAAAATACTCATCTAAGATTACCACAAAAGATCTCTCAGCAAAATAATGCAACATTTTAGGCACACTGTTGCCCCTATCAGATCAGTGAGCTGGGATGTTTTATTCTAAACATGAACTACTGTTACAGCAACAGACATGGACTACTGGTGTCTCACACAACAACTCAATGTCCACTATGTGAAGCAGCCAAACACATGCCCTCTCCTCTCGTTAACTGAGATAAACTGCTGGCATGTTTGTTTTACATCTATACTGTCCAGTCTCTCCTGGTGGACATACAGCAGCATTGTTTAATCTCATTTGAGTCATTGTTGACCATAGCCTTGTTTTTAGTCTTCTGAGAGCACTAAAGCTTCTTTCAGCCTCAGTACATGCGTTTTATCCTCAGATTAAAATTATTATTCTGTGCTTGGCCTTTGGCCCTGGCTCTTCCCCTCTGACTGCACTAGGACATATTGCCACCTGATAAAATAACACATTGATTTGTGCCATATAAAAAGTGAGACATGTCAATTCAGATTCTTTGTCAAATGTACACTAATGAATCAATTTACATCAGCAGCCTAACAATTGTCATGATAATAAAGACTAGTAAATCTATAGCACCGAATCATCAGTCAGTCACCTGTGACCTCGCCTCTTCACCTCTGTGTGAGCTACAACATGGCAGAGCTGCCTCTGTCACCTGATAAATAACAGTGAGACATTCCAAATACATGCAGTCACACATGTGCTTCAAATACAGTAATGAACCATCAAGTCATCATCCAATTCCACCTGTGATCTTGTATCACCGTTACTCTCTGAGCTTTATGTTGGTTCTTCTGTCACCTGACAAATAGGACATACATGACAAGAAGAATAAAATAGCTGCTTCAGTGTTTCTGTCACTTTGTGCAGATCTTGACTCATCAGTAATGTTTGTAGGGTGAGTGCATTTTTAAAACAATTTGTGCAAACTGCACTACAAGGTGGAATATTTGCAAAATCATGATATTTTGTCTCAAAAATTAACCCTATGAATATGTCAGTGCCATTAGGATGAAATTAGTATGTCACCAACATTATAACGTTAGACATATAATTTTAAGAGCCTCTGTAAACTTATATCCTGGCTTGCTCGAGGCTCCGTTTTCTCTGACAGTTTCAATCAAAATTAGAAATGCTACTCTGGGATACTGGGATAAGTAATAGTGCTGCCTGTTGTGCAGTTAGTTTCCAAAACACGTTATTCATGGTTACATACAATTTTAGACTGACGTGGACCAAAGCCTAGCGTAGCCTGTAACGTTATTATGATGGACACATTTTATGAGTGAACTTGACTTTAAGTGACTTACAGGTTTCTTTGAAAAATACTTTCGTATATCGAGGTTCTTCCTTTTTGCTGCCATCCTCCTCTCCTCCTTGCAGGTCCAGCGCAGGCTTGCCGCTGCTAAAACTAAACAGAGCTCCCTGAAAGGCACAGCCAATCACATTGGCCATATTTGTCACATGAGGTAGAGAACGTAATTGAACTCTTTCTGCACCGCTGGGTGAATGAGACGTTGACAGATCGGGTTTTTTTTTTTTCTTTCTATCGAGTTTGTTTTTCTTTACTCGAAGAGATCAAATTATTGGTGGGGACAATTCAGTAATCGCTGGATATTGGTGGGGACGTGTCCCTTCCGTCCATGCCAAATCGACGCCCTTGGTTTTCAACCTATACTGAGGGACTATTTTTGTTCAGCTTTTTCCACGAGGGTTGAAACTTCACTTTCAGTGAAGGTATTAATTTTTTTCTTGCTTTTCCTTGTTCCACCCTCAAAAAATATTCATTGTTATTGAATGGATTTTTTAACGACAAACTCTTATTTTCTTAAATTGATATTATTAAGTGTGTAAGCTAGTTAGTGTGTTTTTTGCTTTATAAGGCAGATTGGAGCCCAGCAATTAAATATAGAAATTTCTAAATTATAATCATTACCATCTCATTTACTTCAGAACCTTTTTTCAAACCAGGGGAAACTAAATGATAGTCAGTCTCAGTGCCATTCAAGGGTTGTACTGAGCTGGAATAATGCATACAATAATGCCATGATATTCAATATCACATGCTGTGTATGGCTTAGCATGTGAAATTGACTGCAGATCTACCAGGCTACCAACCAGTTGATCTGACACCTGTTATAATGCGTTAAACTAGTCCAATGCCGTATCATGTCCTGCCTCCCACTCATATTCAAACCACGCATACAGAGCTAACCAAGGCCATGTCTACACTAATACGTTTTTGTTTGAACATGCATCTTTTTCTCTCCGTTTTGGCCTTCTGTCCACACTGAGACGTTTTCAGGCAAGGAAAATGCAGCATTTTGAAAACGCTCTCCAAAGCGAATACATTTGAAAACGCCATTTTCGCATTGCAGTGTGGACAGCGAACCTGGAGCCTTTTCGAAAACGATGACACGTTTTAGTCCTGTGATGCAGTCATGTGACCAATTAAACTAAGATAGAGGAGGGCATTATATAGCAGTTGTTTTGTTTGCGCTCAATTTTGACAGCCCTATTAAAGATTAATATCAGTTTGTACATGCTCCAGAAAGCTTTTCTCCAAATTCTTTAATTCTCCATCGCTTTTGCAACTTTGTACTTTTGTGTTACTTGCAGCAACAACTGCCCCTCATTGTTAGTCCATTTAAAAAACTCGGTGCTTTTCTGTTTGGAAAGTAAATAAATGGCAGACAGAAATGAGGCAGGTCGAATAGTCTTGTGATTCACACATGCGCAGTACTGGAATGTAAGCGTTTTCGGCCGTTTCAATGTGGACGCACAACCGTGAAAACGACTAAAAACAATAGTGTGGATGCTGAGTGTTTTTAGACGAAACTTCGTTTTCAAATTTATCCGGGCTAGTGTGGACGTAGCCTAAGTGACAGAGGGCCCCATTGTTACAGTGCTCGATACTACCATCTCACACCTGGAACAAAAGGGGCGTTATGCTAGGCTGTTCTTTAGGCTACGTCCACACTAGCCCGGATAGGTTTGAAAACGATGTTTCTGAAAACGCTCCACGTCCACACTAGCGTTTTCAGTTGTTTTCACAGAGTTGTGCGTCCAGATTGAAACGGCCCAAAACGCTTACGTTCCAGTCCTGCGCATGCGCAAAAGTGAGTGAGAATTAAAGAATTTGAAGAAAAGCTATCTGGAGCATGTGCAAACTGATATTAATCTTTTTTAGGGCTGTCAAAATTGAGTGCAATCAAAACAACTGCTGTATAATGCCCTCCGCTATCTTCGTTTAATTGGTCACATGACTGCATCACATAACTCAAAAAAACGTCATCATTTTCGAAAAGGCTCCGGGTTCATGGTCCACACTGCAACGCAAAAACGGTGTTTTCAAATGTATCCGCTTTGGAGAGCGCTTTCAACAAGCTCTGTTTTCCTTGACCAAAAACGCCGTCTCAGTGTGAACGGAATGCCTAAATGGAGAGAAAAAGATGTGTTTTCAAACGAAAATGTATTAGTGTGGACATGGCCCAAAACAAAGGAGCTGGTGGTGGACTTTGGCAGAAACATGTCCCAACCGTCCCCCGTCTGCATTGATAGGACTGATGTCGAAATAGTCACATGCTACAAGTATCTGGGAGTTCAACTGGATCACAAGCTGGAGTGGTCTGCCAACATGGACGCTGCCTACAGAAAGGGTCTAACCCAACTTTACTTTCTATAAAGGCTCAGATCTTTCAATGTATTCAGCACGCTGCTCTATATGTTTTATCAGTCTGTTGTTGCGAGCACCATCTTCTTTGCTGTGGCGTGCTGGGGTGCAGGCATCAAAGCAAAGGATGCAAACAAACTGAACAAACTCACCAGGAAGGCTGAGTCTGTTGTTGACATGAAGCGAGCCACCCTGGAGGAGGTGATCAGTGACAGAACGCTGGCAAGACTGCTGTCAATCATGGACAATGACTCCCACACCCTCCATAATACACCAGACAATCTGTGGGCAATCAGGTGGCCTCTTGAGCTACAGCCATCCCTGCATAAGGGGTGTGGTGAGGGTTAATGTGAGCCGTGTAAGGTTAAAGACAATATTATACGTGCAGTCATGCACTGAATTAACTATGATCAAGAAAGAGCTACCAACTGTCCATAAACTTCAGTCTGTGCACAACTGATATTGTCCCGAGTGGGACAATGGGCAAGTCTGGAAAGTTTTAATGATCTGAAGTAATAAAACATATACATACAACTAGTTAGACATTTTGTGTTGCATCATACTGGTTGTTCTGTATTTTTCATGTCACATTTATTATAAATTAAGACGGATTTTCTTTACTTTTATATTAGATTGGCAAATCTGTTGCACCATGAATATGGAGGGTTTCTATGTTTGCTGTGAGACAACGGTGTAAACAGTGACAGTGTTCAAAAACATAAAAGTACAAAGCAGAACAAAGTCAGGCAAATCCGTCCACAGAGAAATACACTTTTGAAAAGGTGTATTTGTCTTTGAGTGCCTTCATAGTCTAGTGGTGCTAATATGCTACAAAGATGTTGCTGATATGAAGTAGGAGGGGATGGTTGCTCAAAAAAGGTAAAGACTGCATAATTCCAGCCTGGTCTAGAGGAAAAAACGATCTGTTTACAGGAATAAGGCAACCTTTGTATTTTGGACCATCTCCTAATGAACATGGAGATTAATCAGTAGATAGCAGAAAATTAAAATTTTTCATTTTGAGCATTGGGGTTTTCTGTTCTTTTTGTCACTCCGACCTACTTCTCACCTCTCCTCCTTGCTTAGAATATACCTCTTTCACAGCCCACAGTATAAATTTGGCTTCTGTCTCACCTGACAAACTATTTTTTTACAACAGTTGTACTTGTCACCTTTGGGTCGTACCTGCTTTGCTAATCTGTCAGGATTTTTTATTAGCACATCTTCTACAAGGGTATTTCTGGTGAAATGTCACAAGCATACAATGTACTTGCTTGAAAGTGAGCTCAGCATGAATATTTCTTTTGTTGGGACAACATACAACAACATAGTCACCGGTAAATTCAAAGCTCAGAGGTAAATTTTGGATCAAAAAGATTTTTAATTACAATTTGCGCCAACAGAGGTCATCATCTTCTTGTGTTGTGTTTTACTTTTTTGACCTTTAAAATAAACAAAAATTAAAGGCACCCACTATGTGCTCTCCCTGCTAATTATTTACTCCATTATTTCTGCTTTTCAAACCGTGTAACTATGCTTAACAGGTATGGGTTATCACTCTTCATCAATTCATTAAACTCTGTTTTGACCTCATTATGTAAACCTGTAAATCTCAATATCAGATGAATTCACAGTGTCAATAGACCTCAATCCAGTGCAATGACCCTTGACCACAAGCACTGTTAATATTACCAATGCTGAATAGAAAGCATGTCAAACCATGCTGCCTATTCAATACTTTATGTCGATTTTCTTCAAATTCTTTAATTCTCACTTGCTTTTGCAACTTTGTACGTGGTGTTTCAAAGAGCCGGAAAGTAAATAAATGGCAGACAGAAATGACGCAAGTCGAATCGTCTTACTTTACACGCATGCGCGGTACTGAAACGGAAGCGTTTTCGGCCGTTTCAATGTGGACGCACAACTCTGTGAAAACGGCTGAAAACGATAGTGTGGACGCGGTGACAAGTTTTTAAATTTATCCGGGCTAGTGTAGACGTAGCCTTGGCCACATTCAGCTGTAGGTGGCTCACCTCACACCACCTCATGAAGAGATCAATCAGTCAAGTGCCAAATATCCTTGACCAAGATACTAACCTAAAGTTGCTGTCCAGTGCACCCATCCATGAATGTGTGTGAATCTTAGATAGAAAGCACTTACATAGAAAAAGTGCTTGTATGAATAGGGATGAATGAGGCAAGTTGTAGAAACAGTACTCAGAGTAGAAAAGCGGTATACAAGAACCAGTTCATTCACATGCACTCAAGTTAATGCCATTTTTTGTCTTCTCCCAGTGATGTTATGGTTATGTATTCTTGTTTTAAAAGCAATATTTTGTGAGACTTAAGTTTTGGCATATAAAAAAGCATATCTCAATAATGAGATCTATGCAGTTTCATTAACTCACTGTCATTAATGTTTGGACAATATTTGTATTTGTTTAAAATGATATCACACACTTTTATGACTGAGTTGTGATTCTTCTCTACAATATGTAATAGCTGTTTTTATTTTGAAAAATTTACATACATTAATTAACTACAACCACACAATTAATTTTGGACTGCAAAAATAGTTCATAAACTCAACCGTCTGTCCCACCATCTCCAACTGTGGAGGTGAGTCATTTTATTTCACTCCCATGACTGTCTGCTATTTTCTGCTCACACAGAGTTTTAACTTTAAGAGTTTTCTTAATGGGTTAGATACTTTATAAAAGAAAACGTAGTTATTCTTTAAATCATTAAATTTTTTTTGACTATACTGTTTATATTACGTTAACAGGAAAGAAGACAAGTACCTAGAGGTCAGAATCTCCACTCTGTATGATGTTAAATATCCCACTGGTTGCATTTACTTGTAATCAAGAGTAATTCAAACCATTTTAGGTGCTCATTCATTTAAGCAACTTTCTGTGGCTAATAGCAAGGACTCCCAGCATAGAGTGATTTAGGAACACTCTCAGAACAACTCTGAGTAATGAAGAGACTAAAACGTTTTCTTCAGTGAGGTGGTGCGGCTAGGCCTTTTGCTTAGTATGGTGCATTCTTTTATATGTTGTGTTTGAAAAAAGAAGAAAAAAAATGTTAATAGACAAAAGGGACAGTGAAACTAATGGAATTAATTAGAGATTTTACTTTGCAACTTAAAAAAAGAAGGTGAACTGAGGTGAATTCGCTACTGAGCTTGATTGTTTTCCCCTCTTTATTGCAATTATGACATTCACTGGAGGTGTGAGTGTGTTCTCTTATGAACGTGACAACAAACATGATCTGGTCATGATGTAACTGTAGTCTTCCCAAAAATAGCTTTTTCTCAGTATTACAAGAATGCTGAGAAAAGTCATCTGACTTACTCTTAACACTTTTTCATCTTAGTGGGCTTGTTTATTGTTTTGTTTACTCCTGTAAGGGTTTCTTTAGTTGATAAATTATTTGTGTCTTCTTGTTTGATACTAATGTTTCTCTCAGTATATTTTAGATAATAATAAAATTGCATTAGGTGTAGTCAAAAAACAACAACACTATTTTAATCATATTAAAATACTGTATTTTACTTTTGGGGGTACAAAGAAGAACGCATATGGATTTCATTCCCCTGAGCCAAGGACAACAATCTGAGGCTGGAGCTTAAATAGGTTCACCAAAACTGGATACGTGATAACTGGAAACACATAGGTCGGTCTGATGAGTTTCCATTTCTGCTGAGGCTACAGATGGTTTGCTCAGAATTTGGCTTCATCAGCAAGAATCCGTCAGCCCAACCCTGCAGCCCAGATGGTTTGATAGTGTTGGGAACGTTTCCTTGGCACACCTCAAGGCTTGAATGCAACAACCTATCCATGTATTGATGTTGACCATGTTCAACCTTTTCTGTCCACAGCTGCAGTTTTCTCACTTCATTCTGGATAACGAGTCACTAGCTGCCTTGAACTGTTTTTATTCATGGATATCTCCAGTCACTATATCTCAGTCTAGTATGGCACCAGTATGTGCTAGAACAACAGATATGGATATGCAGCTGAAAAAATTAAAAAACGTCAGTCATGTCAATATGGCAGTTCTCAAAGTAATAGTTTTCCAGATATTTTGGAATTACAGCACCAAGAACTTTTTTCACACCAATTTGGCACAACAAAATACATGCATGTGTGTGCGGTGAGTTTAGTGTATATCATGTCTGTTTACTGTTTACTGTGGTAATTCTTAATCTGATCATTAAATAATATTTATATTATTCTTAAAAATATTTGTGCAGTTAAAATGCTGATTTTTCTCAAAAACACAATGTAATAAACACAAACACAGAAAAGGAGATTAATAAGGAAATATCCAAGTGAAGCACTGGCACACCAGAATTATACATATCAATACCCTGTATAGTGTTCTGTTGCAGAGTGTAGCAACACAGATTAAAGAACAAGCTAAACCTTTGTCAGTGAATACAGGAGTCCGAGTAGAGTCCGAGTAGGTCCATCAACCTGATCATCACTATGCATTATTTTCTTTGACTATAACTTTGTCAAATTTATATTTTCCCTGAAAAAACCCCTTAACATTTGTCATGATTCATTTTGCAAAAATCAGTGAGAAGACTTAAAGTCCTGATAAAATGTAATTAAATGGAAACCTTAATTTTGTGGTGCTGTAAATCTGCAGCCATATGAGCAATGCATGTAGGACATCTTGCTGTGCAGTTTATTTGTGATTTTATAATAGAAAAATGAAATGGCCCATGGCTTTCATGTCGAAGATATACATCCCATCCAACCAGTCTAGCGTATTCAACTACACTGTTATCAACAGTTGCTGGAGGACATTGGTTATGATGTGGGCAAATGGCTCTGGGTACTCCTGCTTTCAAATTATTTAATTATTTTCCTTTTCTTTCTTTTCCTTTCCTTTTTTTTATATTTTAGCACATGCTGCTTTGTTGAAAACGTCCTTCAGCCTGGCAGAGTCAGATGGTCGCTTCTCTATAACCTTGTTTGTGTCAGCAAAGGCACAGCTGCAATCTCTCAAAGGTCTTTAAGACTGCATTTGGTGTCATAGATCTTCACAGACAGACTAACATAGATGACATGAAGGCTATTTTTTTTTTTTTAATTTCATTACCCTGTGTGTGTGTGTGTGTGTGTGTGTGTGTGTGTGTGTGTGTGTGTGTGTGTGACAGTGTGTGTGTGTTTACAAGAGCTTTATACTGATAGACATAAAGGGAGCAGAATAAAACAGAGCCTTAAAGAAATAATGAGGTGCATAAGAGCAGGATTGTAACCCAAGCTTCAACAGGCACATGAGTAGAGATAATAACCTGAGCCAATTAGCCTTTTCTTGTTTTAATCTGGGGTAAATGAAAAATTTAAGGGGATCCTTTTAAAAACAATAACTAGGCAGTTTCTTTAGACGTCATTCAGAAAAGGTACGAACACACTGTGTTCAAACCTGGGTTGCAGCGCCAGCAGTCTAAACAAGGATAATGACAATATCTTCCTCAGGATCATTTCCTGGTCCTTGTTGATTCCAGCATGCTAGGAAACCAACCCACTGGTGTCATCATCAAATGATCAAAGCACCTAAAAGCAAAAGAGCAAAGCTCTCTATCTCAGCTCATTAAGCAAAGATTATTTTCTACTGAGGACACAGACACCACACATTCATGCTATACGTCTTTGTAACCAAAGGGCACATATATCATTTGTGCATTATATTGTATTGTCTCAATGGATAGGTTTGTGTATATCACAAAAAAATTGGCAGGCATGTAATTATCCTCAAGGGATCTTGTGGTGACCGTTTCATAATGAAATGGCATTGCTTTGTTGCAGTAATGAGATTACTGCAATGTCTGCTTTTTTTCTGTTAGTTGCCAATAGACCTTACAATTCATTATCAAATGTTGTTTGTTATGTGTCAGACTACAGATTAAGGCCCTTTACTTGCCAAGTATTAATGCACTGTCTGAAAACACTGACAGCCACCAGTGCTACACCTTAACCTCCTAGTATATGCATCTATGATATTAATTTGAAAATTCTTGGTGGCTTCCTTCTTGACTTATCCCATTCACAGGATTTTAAGAAAACTTGACCTTGAGGTGAAGGTCACCAAGATCCAAACTAGTCTGAGACTTTTTGGAAGATGCACCTATAGTATAAATTTGAAATCCTAGGTGGAATTTTTCTGTTCAGGGACCCACAGATTCCCTAAGCTCCAAAACAACATGTTCAAGCTCAGGTAGCCGCGACAGAACAGGACACACAGGCCCCTTTAGCCTGGACAAAGGGAAGACACCAATTACATATAAACTTAGCACAAAAAGTGAGGAATATCTGGTTGGGTTTATCATTTCTTTATACTGTTGGAACACCTATTTATTTCACCTTAAATGGTGACACATTTGTAAGTAAAATGTATTTATGGATTGAACAACAGATGTGAGTATGTGGGTCCATTAAAACCTTGCCAAGTGTGAATTCATGCTGAGAAAGAGCACTACAGATGCCATGATGACCACATGTGAATTTGAGCCTGCAGCTGGTGCAGGAATATCAGAATATTTTTACTAGACAGTTATGTCACACATGTCAACCTTATAACTCCAATCCCTGCATAAAGTCACTACGAGAAAAGACACAGAGAAAGAGAAATAGCAACATAATTCATTTGCATGGTATCTTCCATTACCTATAAATGTCACTGTGAGTCACATATACATTACCATCTTTCCTGGACAGTGAGCAAAACGACATTATTGGGGTAAATAATCAAATTTATCTGACAGTAGACAGATCCTTACAACCCAGAATGCAAAGGACTGTGGGAGAAAGAGAGGCAGGATTTCCTGTGAAAAGGTTACCAGCAAGGAAACCAAAACAAACAGCTTAGACAGCATATCTGAAGGTTACTCTTGTTTTCTGTGTGGGTGCAGCAATTAGCTTACCCCTGTTATTGTACACACAGAATGGGGGAGATATAGGACTTGTATCAGTAGGATAGATAGCATGATAGGCTAAGTAGTCTGATGCAATTTAGCCAATTTAAGTTAACAGAAAATGACATTGGTGATAGGGTTCAATTCACTGAGCTGCTCTGCTGACTGATGAAGAGGCGTTGCTATCGATCCCGACTTGAATATGCTGCACACATGTTGCCAGAGTGTCACGCCACTGAAAATTAACTGGATGACACCTTGAAGTTCTGAGCTCTAGTAATTGCTTTGGAGAATGAGGGATTACAGGTAAAAGCAGGTGAAGCACAGATGGGCTTTTGTTGTAGGGTTTTCAGACCCAGAAAGTATCTGTCCAGCATACAAAGATACTGTACTTGCACTTCACATGGAATAGTGTTTCAGTTTTTTTCTGTATGTTCACACACAACACAGTCTTCATGACATTTAATGTAATGATTCGCTCCTGGTTGTGGATTTTTGCTATTTGTGTTTCGTTTTTTTGTTTCCATGAGCAACATTTTTTATCAGGGAAAGCTCACATCTATTGATTTGTGTCAATGTAAACAAAGTGACATTTTTCATCAATTTAAAGGAATGAAATGGTCCATATTTTAAGACTGAAGGGGTCATTGTTTGCCTCTTTTATCCCTTACAGCTATAATTATACCTATAGTTGGAGTCTTATGTAGATTATTTTTATGTTCTCATTAGTGTTATTTTTCACTTTAGTTATGGCATTTGTTTGAATTTGATGCTGACTGTAACAGGAAAGCGTTTGTCCATGGATGACGTGTATTTCACTTTTTGCCATGAGATCAGGTTAGCATCAACTAAACTTATCTTTTATTTGAGAAGGGGTCTCCTTCACCAAAAGCAAAAACGTGGAGGAAAAAGATAATGCAACCAATTCTAATAGTATTCTAATATTGTCAGTAGTTTTATACAAATTGTTAATCTTAACAGTGTATGTACTTTTCTGTTTCTACCGAACACTGTTACTTTTAATGAACTCCATGTTGTTGTGGAGCAGATTGTAACAACTCAGTTCAGTTTTATTTATACAGTTGCCTCAGAGGGGTTTTACATTGTAAGGTAAAGACTCTATAATATTACAAAGGCAAAGAGTTAGACTGTCAAATGAATTGTCGTGGGAGTCTTTGGTTGATTAATAAGCTGGAGTGAAAGATTGTTTGGTACTCCTTCTCAGTCTCTGTTTTGAGGATTCAGACAGTTACAGTAGTATGACTCAGAGGTGTTAAGTCATTTAAATTAATATAATAATCCTGTTGATACAAGGTTTCTGTAAATCAATATGTTGATCAATTGTTGAATAATTTACTAAACAGGCTTAGAAGAGAGAGACATAATGTTTAAAAATCCACATTTCACAGTTTTACTCCTGCAGTGGAAGAAGATATGTTCTTCTTTTATGTTTAAATCGTTTTTTGCTGATTTTTGTTTTTGGTGGTCTGGGAGAAGACTATAACTATAGCTTTTAGGTGATGAAAGGAGGAGTGAAGCATATGAGACTAAAAATCTGTTCCTTGGTCGCAACTCTGGATAGTTATGTTTTGGAGGTTGCCAGTCTGTCACAGACACACATAGATCGCGCTCACATTCACTCCCGCATCCACACCAATGAGCAATTTAGAGTTTCCAATTAACCTACCCCCACTAAGTGCATGTCTTTGGACTGTGGGAGGAAGCCACAGTCCAAAGACTGATTATTCCGGAGTTCCCGGAGAGAACCCACACAAAGAACGGGGAGAACATGCCAACTCCACACAGAAAGACCCCAGCTTGATGGTGGAACTGAACTCAGGACCTTCTTGCTGTCAGGCAACAGTGCTAACCACCGTGCCGCCCTTTTGATGTTTTCATCTTCAGTTGTCAATTGTACATGTGACTGCCAATAAGCACAATGACTAAATATTATAACTAAATACTAAAACCCCATGTCCATATTAAGCCAAGGTTTCTACCACTGTGTGTGAGTATTTACATTATGTTATAGATGTTATTAAATGGTTTCTTTTTTGTCCTTAATTTTCCTAATTTAATTGCTAAAATCACATCTTACCAGATTTATATCCAGTGAAATAACATAAATCTCTAAATATTAGGTAGTCAGGCATTCACGTTTACATTGCCATTTTTTTTCAGTTAAGCATTCTATAAAACCTTGGTTAACAAAACATTTAACCATCCCAACCTCGATCAGTAGGGATAATGCCATTTAAATTCAGTTTTTAATTATGAAGAGATGCCATACTGTCAACCAATATGTATTTAAACACACAACATGTTTATGCTGTATACCACATATTTTTCTTGACTCTGGTCTCAGTGTAGGGATATTTTATCAAGGATTCTGCTGTGCTATATCACTGCAGCAGCTGAGGTGAATACACAGAATTTAAATGAAAAGCAAATTAATAGAGAAGTGGTTCAAAAAAATATCGAGATTCAAAATACATATAATTAGATGAAAAGAATTACAAGATATGTTTTGATGGGGCTTTCAGTTACAACGACTTTGATCTTCTGTGTTCATGCTAAATTTCATCAAATGTATTTCCTAACAAATTCATCTAAAACACAGCCTTCTTGTCTCTTTGTGAGGCTTTAACAGTAGTAGTGCAGTCACTGAACTGGTCACAGTGACTTGTGAGATATTGAGGTTATTAAATTTGGATTTTTATTGTTGACAGTGGGTCTATTTGGCAAGTGAACAGTGATGTGAGTGATAAACAGACACTGATACTGCCAGAGAAATGGAAACAAAATAAAGGATTGAGAGCCAGAGAAGAAGGGAGGAAGATGTGGAGGAAAAACAGAAAGAGATGTTTTTAGTAGGAAGAGTCGAACGAGGAACATTAATCAAATGTCCAAAGTCAGGCATTTCACTTTTATCATTCCTCTCTCTGGTTTCTACGAGCAAGTAAGCCTAATAGAGCCATACACAATTCTCCATTGTTTCCGCATGTCGATTTTATGGATTGATATTTAAACATCATCCATCTAGTAAAGAGCAGTCTTCAGTGACTCAGTGCCTGCATTTATTTAGTTGTGTGTGATGAAGACCAAAAATAATGAGGACCGCTACTGTAGGTATTTGTCACCTGTCTTTCAGTAGTGTGCAGCGTGGGTTTCAAATGTCTGCAACAATGTAGAATACCGGTTATAGCTGAATAAAAACATGGAAATAATCAGATATTCAAAGAGCATAGAATGCTACATACTTAAAACATGAGACAAGATTTTCTATCATGGAAAATATGGTAACCATGCCAAGACAGAATTCTTTCTGTTGTATCTTCCTGTTATACCACAATTCACGACTGTCCTGTGGATTTGATTGACTCATGGATTATTCAAGTAATCATCTAAGCACAATTGTTAATATACTACACTTCCAGTTTAGCGCACAGCATAACTGTCAAAATGACAGTTTGAAACATAGCATTAAATCTAACTTATGATCAGAAGTCAGATGCTTTTCTAAGCAGAAAGGATTTCTCAGGTTAAATCCTGGCTGGACTGAAGGTTTTTAAACAGGCTAGACCAAAAGTGACAATGCTATCAGAAAATCAGTGCATCATGGTTTGTTTGCTAAGGGATAGAAAAGACAGACTTCAGTGAGTAGAAATCCTGTTAGAAAAATACTATAGAAGTGATTTCAGAGGACAATCCCTTCTTGTCTGTCACATTTATGTTGGGAAGACCAAATTCTTTGTTTATAGGCTAAGACATCGCACCATCTCACAGTGGACGATGGAACATCTGATTAAGGCTTATTAAGGCCATTCTTTTTTAAATAATCCAAATTTGAGATTTGTGGCAATAACATAAAAGAGGCAAACATTAAATAGAAGGATACAACAGTGAATCAAACACTCAGCAAAAGAAGCGATTGCTGTATATTTGAATGACACTGAAGGTTGCAGTGTAGGGATAAAAGGTTTCCGGTTAGTATGTATGTCAGAAGGTTGATTTCCCACAGAAATCTAAATGTTATTATGCTGACATGAGTGTGTGGCTGAAGTTTTTAGATAGAGATCAGACTAAGAGGGAATGTGGATACCTCCTTAGTAAAGCATTACATTTGGGAGGGGATTTCAGAGTGGCAGAGTTAGGGCTTGTTAGAGAGATTATGTCTCTCAGCTGTATTGAAAATATCAGTGGTATTTCCACCAAAGACCTGGATGTGATAGCCAGGAAAATTTAGGTCTGGCATTCCTGCTCAAAATCATTGTGATTCAGCATGGTGGATGCCCCTTAAGTATAATTTATGTTACTTAAAGCTGGTTAACAACAGAGTAAACTAAAAGCGATTTTCTTTAATAATTCAGTATATACCACAAAATATATCTTAGAAAATTAAAAGACCCCTAAGTAAGAACAAACTTTGGATTAACTGTCATAGAAAGCCAGAAGATTTCCACAATTGACAAGCTGGAACCAGTTCATAGATTTTTTTGTTACTTGACAGATCAACTTTAAATAATCACTTCAGCCCTATTGATTGGTTTCTGGGTGTCTGGAAAAATAATCAAACTCACATATCATGAAAGTAAGGAGCCCACCAGCAACATTTTTTCTCTAGGGACCCCTAAGGAGATACATGTGGCCATTTTTGTGATGAAGAGTGCAAATGTACAGTCTACATCACACACCACCAGGGCTGAAGCTGCAGTGCTGCCAGTGTCCTCCCAACCTTTCCAAATTATTATTTTTTCCTCATTTGAAAGGAAAGGAGTTCACTGTGAGTAAATTGAGTTTACATATGTACCATTTAATATACTGAAATTATAGCACTAGTAATAAACATGGCAATTGTGATTAGCTACTTCTTGTTTAATGAATAACAACAGCAGATGTAGCAGAAGTGACAAAAAACATCAATAAAATCATTCACCCCCACCACCACCGCCAAAAGAAGAGATCCACAGTATGGGGGATAAACTAGATTGGTGGAGGAAAAGAGATCAAGTTAGAAATGACAGGGAGGGAGAGAGAGTAAGTTGCAAGTGTTGCTTCACAGCTGTCAGCAGAGTAAATTGAGATGAATTGTTTCAACATAGAAGAGCAAAAGCTTAGTAACATTTCAAAGGAATCATGGTGTCAGGCACGCTGCAGTGCCCAGAACCAGCCCTTATATCTTCTCTCCGTTTTTTTACCATCCATCATCCATCTTGTCATTCTCCAATACATCCTTCAGTCATTTTAACTGTTACTCCCCTTTAATCTGTTTGCTGTTCTTTTATTTGCTTTGTCCCTATTTTTCTCCATGACTGGTACTTTGCTAAGATGCCTCTTTAGTTGCATGCTTTAATCAGTGGCAACAATGCCACCAAGTGCAAAAGAGAATCAAATAACAGTTCGACCGGCCCAGTGGGAGAACCTGTTAATGGAGTTGTGGGACCTGACTGACCTGAGGCACCAACCAGAGGGCAGCGGGCCAAACAGTTGGTGGGTGGGGTGCAAAGGGTGACCTGCAATAGCACTGTTTTTTCTGAGACAGGGGGATCTGGGGATGGCCTCCAGGGGTGACAGAGTGCAGCCAATGATTTTTATGGTGTGGTGTTAATTACCCTCTACACAGTAGTGGCCCCTGCTTATTTGCTTATAAGCTTTTTCTCACACGCATCGTTTGATAGAAATCTAATTCCATAGTTTTCACTGAATAGATATACATTGCTGTGTACAATTGCACCTTTGGTTTCACACTGAACAGCTTTCCAGTCTAAATATAGACACACAATAAGATCCCAAGTGTTTACCTGCCAAATAGGGGAGCATCAGATGGTGACATAGCTGAGAAGAATTAGCGTGCAGCCCAAAGTTTCCTTCTGAGAATAATGCTTTACAGAGCTGAGACAGCAGTGCTGAAATACCAGGCTCTGCTAAAAGTCCTGTGTGTGAAAATGACATTGATTGATTGCTTAAAATTCCGGTAATTTATTGTTGTCAAAATTCTTAGTGTCAAATTTCTCCTTTCAATTTTTCATAGTCTTAAAGTGGATATCCTATAAATTAGATGTGTTTCATTCCATGCACTTTCCTAATGATTAAGCACATCTTTAGGAAAAGAGAAGAATTTCTCAAAACAGCTGCTTACTATGCTTTGGCAATAAGAGTTGAAACTGTTGGTATCTACCTTTAGCAGCAGATTAATCCACAACTGCCGATACTAGTCTATATGCTACATATATGTCTATATAGTATATAGACCAGTATAGTTCAAAGGTTTTTTTTTTTTCATTTTTTATTTTAACATTTGTGGGCAAATTGTAGAACCTTACAATATAAAGCACACTGAGACAACTGTTGTTGTAAAGTGATGTTTTATAATGTGTGTGTGTGGGTCCCTGTAGGGAAATTGCTCCTCTGAATTTAACCCATTCACCCAGTGAATGCAGTGGGCAGCCACCAATGTAGCACCCAGGGAGCAGTGTGTAGGGACGGTACCTTGCTCAGGGGTAGCTCAGGGTAGCTGTTCAGTGGAGTCAAACCCCCAACCTTCCAATCATGGGGCAACCACTCTACCTACTGAGCTATCCCTGCCCTGCAGGGATAAGTCAATGAAGACAACAATGAATATTGTTTTTGTACTGGCCATTGTAACATTACTTGTTAAATCAAAGACACTAATTTATGAATTGCATTAACTCACATTTTGTGAAATTGTATCAAGAACAACAGCCATTTTGAATAACACCAACTATTATGATACACAGTCTGGCGTATCTGTGCTTTTATGTGCTTTACACCAAATTCTGACTCTTTCATTCGAATGTAGCTACAGAAATTGAGACTCAGACCATGAAACATTTTTACATACACACTTCTCTCTTCTCTTGGTGCAAATTGTAGCCTCAGTTTCCTGACAAAAGTGGTACTCGGTGTGGTTTTCTGCATGTTTTACTCTGCATTAAGCTCGCTGTTCTGAATAAAAATATTCAGAAATATTTAAATACTCCTTTATATTAAGCTTGTGCATGCTGGTTATTCCTAGAACCTACTGTACTTTTACCTTTAAGATTACTGACCCTTGAATATAACCAGCAGCAAGCTAGTTAATTTTCCTCAGAGTGGCAGCTTTAGCTGAAATAAAAACAAACCATTGCGGTTTATGAGCTGCAGCACAAACCATTGATCTCAACGTGCCTAAGATGTGCTTACTTTGCAGATGTGACCTCAAAGAAACTGCAAAGGTCACCTGGATCCCTGAGATCCCAGTTAGCAGGCTTTGTTACTTTTTTGTGAGACAGACACCCTCACTATTTTTAAAATGAGGCTTAAATCTTTCCTTTTTCATAAAGCATACAGTTAGGGCTGGATCAGGTGACCCTGAATCCTCCCTTAGTTACGCTGTAATAGGTGTATGCTGCTGGGGGCTTCCCATGATGGATTGAGTTGTTCTATTTCACTCATTAAATGTTTACACACCACTGCATTAAATCATCAGTTATCATTCATCTCTGGGTCTCTTTCACTGTGTGTTTTCCTCCCCTCAGCCTAACCTGGTCATGACCAATTGCTGCCCCTGCCTGAGTCCTGCTGGAGATTTCTTCCTGTCAAAAGCGGAGTTTTTCCTTCACACTGTCACCAAAGCACTTGCTCAAAAGGGATCATATGATTGTTGGGGTTTCTCTGTATTATTGTAGGGTCTTTACTTTAAAATATACAGTGCCCTGAGGTAACTGTTTTTGTGATTTGGTGCTACATAAATACAATTTAAATTGAATTGAATTGAGTAATGGAATTCTTATCACATCAAATAACAAAGAATGCAGAATTTCTTCTGTATAAAATACATAACATCAAAAAGAAAAAGACATTTAAAAAATTTTTATTTGAAGCATTTTAATTATTTCTGCATGTTATTTTCATCCCACAGAACCATTAGTCCATTGTACTGAACAAGAGAAAACTCCAGTATCTGTGGGTCAGGAAATGAACACTTCTTCTGCGTTTTATGGGTCTTAATAAAAAAGAGTGAATGATCAGTACTTATTCCTAATGTAGACAAAGTCACATACACCTTGAATAAAAATGCAGTATGACTTAAAGCTAACAAGCGCCATCAGTATTTTTTTTAAGGAGCCAGTGGTATAAATGACCCAGCAGAAAATCCCATCACCTACTCACACTTCTCTTTTTTACCATCTCCTTTCACTCACTAGGGAATCGTTAATCTGTTAGTGCAGCATTTTCTGCAGCCTTACTCCAATTAGGCTTGATTGATATGGCTGGGATTACCACCCTAACTGACGAGGTGGTTTAATGAGAGGCAGAATCCCACCCTCCCTAACCTTGTGCTGTTTGTGGAGCTGCAGGCAAAATGGCAGTATATAATGAATGATGGCATCTGCTTTTATAATAGCACCAGTAAGTAAGTAAGTGTGTGTGTGTGTGTGTGAGAGAGACAGAGAGAGAGAGAGAGAGAGAGAGAGAGAGAGTGAGAGAGAGAAAAACGCAAACAAGAAATTGCATGCAGGCTATTACCTGGATGTATTTTCTTGAGCCTCAGTACTGACATGCCGATAATATCACACCATGGTTTTTAAAAAAAAAAAAAAACCATAACAGGCCTGGGATTTATTAGGAATCCAGTCTAGTTAACAGGAGCTTATACAGTCATCGTTTGTACTTCTGATGTTATTATTGTTAAACATCCATGTGCATCTTATTTTGTAACATCCAGCCGACACTATGCTTTTAAAATAAAGAAGACCCTATACTAATACTTGGGACTGTTCAAGCATTATTCCAATATAGTTACCTCTGTCACGGCTGCTGTGGTAGACGTGTGGAGTGAAGAGAGTGTGGACCAAAATCCAGACACTGGAAATGGACTTAACTGAGAGTGCGTTTTTAATAACAGCAAAAACATGTAGGATGATTTCTTTAATTAGTTTCAATTCTGTCTAGTTTCAGTTAAGCCCCTTTTCAACTGCTATAAACTTGTCTCGGCTCAGTTTGACTCAGATTGGTTTTTAGAATTTTCCTTTAGGTGGTAGTGCCTGATACCAGGTACTTTTTTAGTACCTACTCCACCAGGGTTTCAAGCGATCTGAGCCAATCCAAAAACGTGACGTGAACTGAGTGCATGACGCCAACTGTCCAGTCAATGGAGTCACTTGAGTTATGAGAATGACCTCTTCACAAAAATCGAACCACCATTTTTGAAACCTGGAAACGCCTCTGCACAAACCAACACCGTGGTCCAGGGATGAGGTGCAGCTTTCGCCCAAGCTTCCTCCCATAGACAGTGTTTCTCCTACACTTGTGGTGTCACCTTTTGGTTTTTGGTTGGATGTGAACTGTAGAATACAACTAATGGCTGTTGTGACTTTGCAGTTTACTTTTCCTCTACATAAACAACAATTGCTTACCCTCGCAGTGCTGAACTGCAGAACCACCTTTGTTCTCCTCAACAGGCCACCAGTTTTGTGGAGTAAAACTTGTAAGTTGTCTCTGACTCTACTACAGGAGAGGGGTGGCGTAGCAAGCTCGAGGTGTAGTGCTGGGCAGGCAGGGAGGGCAGCTGTGGAGGATCTATTAATCAACGGCCTTCTGTATTTCAGTGAGGCCGGGACAGGGGAGGTCTGTCTGTGAGTGGTGACTGGGGTGACGTTTCATTATGTGATGTAGTTTTACATATCAAATCAAATCAATTTATTTATATACCACTTTTCACAGGATAAAAACCACAAAGTGCTTCACAGTAATATAAAACAGAAATACATAAAATACATTAATAATCAAACATACAGCACAAATCTAATTAAAAGCCAATCTAAATAAATGAGTCTTAAGCTGCTTTTTAAAAGAATAAATGCAATCAAGGCAATGTAAAGATGGATGGAGAGCATTCCACAACCTGGGGGTTGTCTAAAAGATCTATCACCTCTAGTCTTAAAACGAGTTCGTGGGACTACCAACAGCCTTTGATTAGATGATCTCAGGCTGCGAGAGGGAGTGTGGGATTCTAAAAGATCAGAAATGTAGGCGGGGGCATCACAATTCAAAGCTTTAAAAGTCAGTACCAAGATTTTAAAATGAATTCTAAAATGTACTGGAAGCCAGTGTAATGAACAAACAACGTTTGTCACTTTGTAACAAAATTATGTTAGTGAATTACCTGCTTTTTTTTTTCTTTTTTTGCTTTTTTTTACATTTTTTCTCAATATGAGTCACTAAGGTTTCCTTGTAGAGAAACTTCCTTTTGTTTGCTTCAAATAGAAAGCAACAAAATACATTATATAGTTTAACCTTTTGCTAGGTTCTCTTAACACCCCCCCCCCGCCCCGTGCTAATTTAGTATTGACTATCCCCAGTTACAACAATTTATTACATGTGAACCTCTTGACTAAGAAGTGAAAGCCGCAGGCTCAAGTGGAGAAAGATTTTCCTGTAAAATTAACATCATAGCAATCGAAGGAATTGATTCATTTTAGGACAGAGAGTGCTTGAAGCATGCAGTTACTAGTCCCATGTGCAGGCAACCACCATTAGCAAGTAAAAAATCAATTACAGCCAAGTGCCCACACCCTCGAAGATTGTGTTAAGATGGACAAATATAAAACTGCTAACAAAGGACCAAATTGTACCCTCAGAGCTCTTTCTCAGCACTAAGTCTCATCACCTTGGCCCCCCACCTGGAATATTAAGACACGTTAAAGGTTTAATCAATGTTTAGCAATTGCAAATGACATGTTAGTGCATGTGACAGGTTTTATTGTTATCATGGTGTGGGACAGTGTGCCTGGGTGATTACAGCAACATCAAGGCTTCAGCTATAGAAGCCTTGATGTTGATGTAACCCGTAGATCAGTTAGGATTAAATAATTTTGTTTATTAGCAGCTGGGTACAAATTGATTCACAGTTCAGCGCTAATAGCTCAACGAGTGTCTAAGATTTCCCAGTCCACATCTTCCATTAAGGGTTGACCCTCAATATTGCAGCTCTTCAGCCATGTACCAGTGTGCAGGAAGGACCTGCCTCATCCTGTCTTCATTTTATTTTTTCTCTCATTGTTTGCAAGCAGTGTCAAAGCAGTGTGACAGTGTGAAGCTCAACAGTAAAATTTCCTAACAATGCATTCACAGAACCAATTCATTTGTCAGATCTACTTGCACAGTAATGATTTGGGGGTGATATTGGTTACATTGGTGAGCACTCAAAGGATTTTATACAACTTGCCTCGTTCAGACTGAGACTGGAGCAGCCAGGGATCAAACTACCAGCCTTCCAATCAGCAGACAACCCGCTCTACCTGAATGAGCTACAGCCCTGTAACCCAGTATGCTTACAAACATATATTGTTACTTCCAGTATCTGTCTATTTGTTTCTATGAATCCAGCATTAAAATATTATGATTGTTTACTTGTTTAACAGAGGCAGCTGTTATTGCTAAATGTCTCAGTCCTCATTTTCTTTTGGTACTGTATAGGGGGGACTATGTCAGAACCTATGGTGTGCTGTCCTAAAATCAGCTTTTGGTGATGATTTCAAGGACTTAGAAACAAACTGTATGAAAGTAGAGTGGATGGGGGTAAGGGGAGGGAGCGAGAGCAAAAAAACACAGCTGTGCGCATAAATCCTATACTTGTCTACACAGAGAGAAGCTCTCTGTGTAGACTTCTCTCAACTGCTGGTATCATTTGATAAAATGGGTACAAACACAAGTCATGGAAGACTGCTTTGGAATAAATATAACCATCAACACTCATAAAATACACCAAAAAATCCAACAGACACCTTAAAAGGAATAGTGTTTTGAACAAGGTGAAAATGTAACCCGGATCAGACCTGTTGAGTCATCAACTAGAAACTGAACTGATTACATTTCCAATTGTGTCATATGTATGTATATGTATCCATGTGATGGACCGAGCAGTGAAGGAACGTCAGGCACAGGTTAAAGTCCAAAAAAAGGTTTTTTATTTAACCCAGAAACAAATTTGGTTAAATTATACAGAAAAATCTAAATCTTGGGCCCATAAAAGTAACAAAACTCTACTCAAAAGCTGAACACAAACAATACTACTAACTTAAACAAACTGACCTACATCAATGAGACAAATAGTGGCTGATCAGCACACAAACATACAAAAAGGGGTAGAACACACAAAAACCCAACTGAATCTAACATAACAAATTCCACCCGCCCACCCCCATGATCCAGTGGTATGACCAGGTCTCCATATAGGCTTGCTCCACCCCTGTTCCACCCCTTACTCATCAACCAAGGGACTGGGAGCAGCTGCCACAGAGGTAACTCAGAAAACAAAGAAAGATTAAATCATACATAACAGTGTAAAATAAAATGTGTGGACTTATCTTATAATACAGTATTATGTGAGTATGTAAATTAATTCTAAACCAAAACCAATTCCTTATTATCCTGTAAATTAAATCCTATATTTAAAGAAAAAAAATTTAAGTGTAGTGTTATGAGTAAGCCTCTACACTGATGTTTGGTATATTATTAGCTATAACTGCAGCCATCACAATCCGTAAAGATTTTACCAACTCATAAATTCTTCTAAAGAGTTGACTTGTGAAATACCTCCCAAGAAAGCAAGAGGAACAGAAGAAAAACATGTTAGTGTACACGCATAAGTGTTTCTTTTTCTTTACAAAAGTTTTTGTTTGTCATATCATGCCATATGCTATATAATTAGCCAGCTGTATGCAAAGATTTTTGGGCTAGATTTAGTACTGCATTGTGTCAGTGCAATCTGAGTTTTTGTATAAAGTTTTACAAAGCCTGTATTTACGAAGAGCACTAAATGCCAGACAAACGCAGGACTTTGAGAGGCCTCAGAGTTGAACTTGGCACATTAGTGGTGATGAGCTGCAGTTCCTGCTGAGCTGATTCATTTATGTTGTCATGAGACACCAAACTCTCATGTTTATTACTTCTTCAGTTGTCTATTTTACATCCTTGAAATATGCCAAAATCAACACAATCTACTCACCTACGCCACTCCTGAACTTGACATGCAGGTGTGGCACTCCATTAAATTTAGGTTGCTCATGAACTAATCAGTCAGCTCATTGCCAGTAGGCAACAGATCACAGAGCTGACAAAATACGAGCCCCTGTTAGTGGTGAGGGATTTGTCAGGTCTCAAGATGCATTTCTTTCATTTTAAAGATTGCTTCTGTGTTTTCTGCTTCACAGCGTCAGGCGTGACAGGACATATGGCGAGAGGATGAAACTTGACAAATGCTAGGGGCTGCATCTCATCCTGCAGCGGTCTTCTCATTTCATGAGTGGACGGTGAATGATGTATCACAAGCTATTAGTCACAGATCAATGTGAAATAACATTTAGCTGGACAGATGCCTAGATTTGTCGATGGCTATATGGTTTAATAAATAACAAAAACGACATTTATCTCATTAAACACGTGTGTTGCATAAGAATATTTTCTCCTACAGAATATAAAATTTGCCTTTTTTCTTCTTAATATTACACATTTTTCCACTCCGCATGACTAACCAATGAGTAGCCACAGTATTTGGATAACTCTGTTTGTCCTGACTGCTTCCTTCTCAAGTCACTCAGTGTCATCTCTGACTTAGAATATCAAGTATACCTCAAGCTATTTAGCTAATACAGACTATACATGCACTCACTGATGCCTGGAGAGCCAGTGTTTTTCAGTAGGTAAAATAATAGATGATATACAGTCTGTGTTGACTAGAATTTTGTTTTTGTTAGGAAATGGGTGGCACATATATAGGATAACTGTGAATTTGTACTAAATGAATGGACACTTGTTGTGCAATCAATCAGGATGGTAAATGTTCATTGACTACACCAAGAAAAAATCCCCTTTTCATGTCACTGTATTTCAATATTTAATATAGAACAATCTGAATATGTAATAGTACATCATAATTTCTGTACAAAACATGAATAAATAAGTAGCTCCAGTATATTCCTACTGGTCACACTAAAATAGTATTAAGTCTGTCATCTGCACAAATGACAATAAAATGCTCAAAATTAGGAAAGAAGACTAGGAAAGAGTTGACCTGTGGTCCATTTACTGAAATAAAAACAGGCTTTTGGAATTTCCTTCTGTACTCCCATATGGAAAAGATGTATATAAAGTTTGTATCTGTCTTGTGTGAAACTTGTATGAAAAGCATACAAGAGTGAAAACAGATATAAGATCCCTAGAAAAATTATATAAACAGTGTTGGGAAGGTTACTTTTAAAATGTATTCCATTACAGAATACTGAATACATGCCCCAAAATGTATTCTGTAACGTATTCCGTTACGTTACTCAATGAGAGTAACGTATTCTGAATACTTTGGATTACTTAATATATTATCATGCTGTTTACAACTACGTGAATGTACTATTGCTGTGATTTATTACTGTTACTGAAGGTCTGCGGCTCCGAACCGTAGTAAAGGGACCTCTGGCTAATACGGTGGGTTCCGTGTCGGGCTCGTAGCCGAAAACTAGCTTTACTTTGTTGTCTGGGTCAACTTTGCTAGCGAGAGACAGAGAGAGGCGTTGAAAGACTGCTCCAACGGAACTTATTTTTTCCGGAGGAAACACGAACACAGTGTACAGTTGAGTCTTAATAGCTTACTTACAACTGGGCTCGTCAGGCACTCTTCTTGGCTGCAGTGGTTATTAATATATTTACATGCTTCCAGCTCCCGTTTTTGCTCCGTGACAGCTCGGACTTTCCTTTCTCTCCCTCCCTCGCTCACAGACACATAACGTGTATGGTAGTCCATTCTCGCTGCAGCACGGACTACACTGCCCATGAGGCTACATTCTTTAGGGCCATGCCTGTAGCATTCTGCCTTTTAGCTTAGCACAACAACAACAACAAAAAAGCGCTCTCTCACCCAGGAAACACGCAGAGAGAGAGCGTCACCCAGTAACCATGGCAACCGTAACGCTGCCACCTGGAACAACAGAACAGCTGTCAAACAAACCCAAACAGTCCTGACTCGCGATAATATGAAACAGGAAAGTACCGCCGTGTAATCCATTTATTTCAACAAAGTAACTGTATTCTAAATACCACCTTTTTAAACGGTAACTGTAACGGAATACAGTTACTCATATTTTGTATTCTAAATACGTAACGGCGGTACATGTATTCCGTTACTCCCCAACACTGTATATAAATGAAACTTGTATGTTTTGGATACTTACTAAAACAATATATGAAAGTTGCCACTTTCATGATTAAATCATATAAGCCTTATATGATTCACTATATGAAGTAGGCCACATCTTATGCAAGTCTTATATAAGTTTTTTCTATTTCTTTCCATATGGGCTTGATCACAATGGATTCTAAATCTAACAATCAAGATTTGATTGAAGTGTAGACTTTCAGCTTTGCTTCAAGGAGTTTAACAAAAGCATTGCATTAACATTTAAGAATTAGTCATTTTACACATAGTCCATCATTTTCAAAGGATCAAAAATAATTTGACAAGCAGGTTCATGGCTAGATTGGAGATGTTCAATCCATGCATTCTCCCAAATAATATCTGATTCCAGGTGTTGAACTTGCATTTTGCAGCTTTTCACCATAAATTTCAATAAAGCATTCAAAGCAATGTCAATGCAAATGAAGGAGGCCTTCAGATGGGAATGTAAATACAGGAATGGCAAGGAACAAAGAACAGGAATCAAGAAAATCACCTAAATGAGCCTTCCCGGTTCTGGTGAAAAACTTTTTGGACAAAACCAAGAAACCAAGATGAAACCAAGATCAATTTGAACAAGAATGGTAAAAGTATGGATGCGCACCGCTATAGCTCACCTGGTTGAGCAGATAACCTGTGTTCAGGTTAGTCTCAGACCATTTTGTGCATGCCACTCTTTCCAGCTTTCCTGTCAACTCTCTCCACTATCCTAATAAAATCCTCTAGTAAAATCATTTCAATCTTATTATCCTTTAAAGAAATGCAGATGACAAAATAAATTTCACAAAAGTAGATATAAGGAAAAAAAAACAGCATATGATTTGAAATAAAAACACATCGGTCAAACATGATGGGGGCACTGTTATGGTTTGGGCATGTCTGCCAGTGCAAAGAAAATTGATATTTTTCAGCGGCAAAGTCAGTCAGCTGATATTTATTCAATAGGGCATGATGTTAAGTTACTGAAGACAAAGCTGAAGAGAGAGATACTCACAAACAAGCAGCAAATGAAGGCAACAGACATAAAGGTCTAGCATAGCATCTCAAGGGAGTAAATGCATCATGCATCAAGTTAGTGAGTTTAAATAGTGACTGAATGTAAGGATTTTCCTCCAATTATTATTGTTAAAAAAATATATTTAAATTTATAATAGTTTGTCCAATTAATTTGAGCCTCTAAAAATAGGTAGCTATTAGGATAATATAATATTGTATAAAAAGCTAATGTAAATTTTCTTGAATTACTAACTCCATCTGTCTGAAATAACCATACAGAACTCACATTTTGTATACTAACTTAAAAATTCTTTATTCTCTGACTAAAGAAAAAATATGCTGCAAAATGAATTTTGATATTGAGCTATTCTGCAGTCTGGTTAAACACATTATAAGGTCTAAATAGTTTAAGTAGAAAAGATAGATCTTCTTCATAAGCATTCTTACATTTTAAGAAATATACATAAAAACAGTTTGGTTTATGAATACAAATTGAAAAATAAAAGCATCTAGCCAGCTGTATATAACAGGAAATGAGCTAAGCAAGCCTTAGCACATCCTGCTGGTAGTGTGTGGTTATATCACCTGATTGTTGGCTTTTTTATGCCCCTGCAACCCTAGGTTGCTGATGAGAAAATGGTTTGAACCATGTAGGTCAAGTTTGATTTTTGTGGTCACAGAAAAAATGCTATCAGTCAAATCTTATGACAAATACTTACAAAGTTTGCTCAGAAGTCTGAGTTTTATGTCTAAACCAAAAACATTTCTATACCACTACCACCACTTTTAAGCCTTTAAAAATTAACTTACATTTACAAAGTATACTCCTCTGCCACAGTTTTTCAAGGAAAGAAAAGTCCAACTTTGTGAGTTTGTGAAAATGAGGAGGCTCTTCAGTGTGTTTTACACAATTATGGACCACAGGCTCCAACTCACAATTAAGCCAATAAATAGTGGTTATGTTAGAATTTATCTTTTTACCCAGGAGTGTGTCTGCTCCTCTCTATCGGCCGTCACAGCAGCTGTCCCATCAGTTGCAAAGCCAATAAGCCATGTGTGTAACAATTTTACTGCAAAGCTTTCAGCTGCAGGATGTGCATAAATGCAATTCAACAAGTGAAATAAACAGCTGGAAATTTACCCTTTCTAAGGAATTCTGGTTTGGATGATCAGATGTGTTTAACACTAAGCAGAAATATGTGTATGTTTTTTTCTTTGCTCTTAATCCTGCTGCTTACTGTTTGTTCACACTGTGGGCTGAAGAGTGTGATTTAATCGATCTCTCCATGAAACATAAAACTAAACTCGCAGAGTTTCTGGTGCTCAGTCAGCTTAGACCATTTTATTGTCCATAGACATCACATTCCCCATGATGATTGCTTTAACTGCTCCAGCTCTGGAAATCATTTGTCTTCTTTGTAGCTTTTCCAGGACTGCAGGATTACTTTCAGCCAGTTGAACTGCCAGTGCAGTCAGCTGCCGAAGACTCTATATTATAAAGAAAAAACCACAAGCAGAATTGCAAGACTTGGGAAACAAATAGCAGCCTCTTCCCTTCACTTCAAGAAAGAAGGTGAAAAACAAAAACCATGAGCTTCTGTAACAGGCTGTTATTCAGCACACTGCCAGGTTAAAAAAAAAAGTGTGTTATAAACAGGGTCAGACTGGTGATGACATTTATTTATTTTATTTTCATAATGGCTTTCATAAAGTAAACCCCAAATCAGTAAACTATCTCGCACACAACGACCGATGAATAATAGTTGCTGGCCTTCTTCACATTAATGGTCATGGCCAAAGGTGTTTTGTTGTTTATGGGTTGCGAATTCTTTGAAAATATTGAAAAGTTTTATTGTTATTGTAAGTGTTGGAAGTTTTGGGTTCTGTTGGATTTTTTTTTTAAATTACTATTATCGTCATAGTAATCATTCCCTCTTTTTAAGTCCACCCTCAAAACTCATATGTTTAAAATTGCTTATGTTTAAACCTCTGTATGCTCTTAACTTTTACCTGTTATTCTTATTACTGTGTATATTTCCAGTTTTTGTGTTTTTATTCATTGTACAGTGTCCTTGGGTGCTTTGAAAGGCGCTATTTTTAAATAAAATGTATTATTATTATTATTATTATGAGTCATAGTGTATCTGAGTTGCAGTCACTGTATAGTAATTGTGTAGCTTTGGATTCCTGACTTGATTTCATCATTACTAATTGTAAAGTGAATTTTTTCTTATGTTATTTGCTTTTTGATTCACATTCTTTGTTTATGTTTTTTTCTCAGAATGAGATCCAACTCTTCTTCTCTACATTTTTCATACGATCATTTTTAGTTGTGTGTTTTTGGTTTTGTCTTTAGTGATCAGCATTAGATTAATAGTAAACTAATGTAAAACATAACCTGCACTGAAGGATTATGAGCTGCCATGTCGATGTACACTGGTAAGCAATGAACTGAACATTTAATTTACACTATTTACATACAGTTGGGGTTGGTCCCTAACTACTCACACAGCCCCTCTCTTCTTCTTTGTTTTTCTAACTTCTTCTATTTACAGTGGCTTGCAAAAGTATTCGGCCCCCTTGAACTTTCCCACATTTTGTCACATTACAGCCACAAACATGAATCAATTTTATTGGAATTCCACCTGAAAGACCAATACAAAGTGGTGTACAAGTGAGAAGTGGAACGAAAATCATACATGATTCCAAACATTTTTTACAAATAAATAACTGCAAAGTGGGGTGTGCGTAATTATTCAGCCCCCTTTGGTCTGAGTGCAGTCAGTTGCCCATAGACATTGCCTGATGAGTGCTAATGACTAAATAGAGTGCACCTGTGTGTAATCTAATGTCAGTACAAATACAGCTGCTCTGTGACGGCCTCAGAGGTTGTCTAAGAGAATATTGGGAGCAACAACACCATGAAGTCCAAAGAACACACCAGACAGGTCAGGGATAAAGTTATTGAGAAATTTAAAGCAGGCTTAGGCTACAAAAAGATTTCCCAAGCCTTGAACATCCCACGGAGCACTGTTCAAGCGATCATTCAGAAATGGAAGGAGTATGGCACAACTGTAAACCTACCAAGACAAGGCCGTCCACCTAAACTCACAGGCCGAACAAGGAGAGCGCTGATCAGAAATGCAGCCAAGAGGCCCATGGTGACTCTGGACGAGCTGCAGAGATCTACAGCTCAGGTGGGGGAATCTGTCCATAGGACAACTATTAGTCGTGCACTGCACAAAGTTGGCCTTTATGGAAGAGTGGCAAGAAGAAAGCCATTGTTAACAGAAAACCATAAGAAGTCCCGTTTGCAGTTTGCCACAAGCCATGTGGGGGACACAGCAAACATGTGGAAGAAGGTGCTCTGGTCAGATGAGACCAAAATGGAACTTTTGGCCAAAATGCAAAACGCTATGTGTGGCGGAAAACTAACACTGCACATCACTCTGAACACACCATCCCCACTGTCAAATATGGTGGTGGCAGCATCATGCTCTGGGGGTGCTTCTCTTCTGCAGGGACAGGGAAGCTGGTCAGAGTTGATGGAAGGTGGATGGAGCCAAATACAGGGCAATCTTGGAAGAAAACCTCTTGGAGTCTGCAAAAGACTTGAGACTGGGGCGGAGGTTCACCTTCCAGCAGGACAACGACCCTAAACATAAAGCCAGGGCAACAATGGAATGGTTTAAAACAAAACATATCCATGTGTTAGAATGGCCCAGTTAAAGTCCAGATCTAAATCCGATCGAGAATCTGTGGCAAGATCTGAAACCTGCTGTTCACAAACGCTGTCCATCTAATCTGACTGAGCTGGAGCTGTTTTGCAAAGAATGGGCAAGGATTTCAGTCTCTAGATGTGCAAAGCTGGTAGAGACATACCCTAAAAGACTGGCAGCTGTAATTGCAGCAAAAGGTGGTTCTACAAAGTATTGACTCAGGGGGCTGAATAATTACGCACACCCCACTTTTCAGTTATTTATTTGTAAAAAAATGTTTGGAATCATGTATGATCTTCGTTCCACTTCTCACGTGTACACCACTTTGTATTGGTCTTTCAGGTGGAATTCCAATAAAATTGATTCATGTTTGTGGCTGTAATGTGACAAAATGTGGAAAAGTTCAAGGGGGCCGAATACTTTTGCAAGCCACTGTATGTCCATCAAAGTCAGGCAAGCAGATAATGTTAAGCTAGCTAGCAAGTAAGTGTCTATGGTGAAAGGGCACTCTTGTGGTGCAGTTTTTGGATCTCTCTCTCTCTCTCTCTCTCTCTCTCTCTCTCTCTCTCTCTCTCTCTCTCAAAATGAGTCATGACCCAGATTGAATCAGATCTTTTTCTTGACATAGCCTAGTTGTACAGTGGGACGATGGAGAGAGGAGGTCATCATTATATACTAACAAATCAATTATTTTAAAGCTCACATTACATATTGTTTCTGTCACACAGGCAGCTGCAGACAGTGGTTTGATGTTCACTGCTGGGCTTTTAGTATTGTATTCTGGCATGTTTTTGAACAGTTTTTCACATTTTGCAAATCTCCTGTTCAAATGATATCCAGTCCCTAGGCTAATTCACTGCGGTGTCCTAAACTTTTTTTCTCCTACTGACTACAGATTTGATGCTTATTACTTTGATTATTTATTAGCAATAGCTGTATGGTTTTTGTGTTGCTTTTGACTTCTAATTCTAATCAACCTTAAACTTTAGGGGGCATTAAAGAAAACTGAAAATGTCAGTATTCAGTATGTGTATTTATATGTAAGCACAAACATACAAAAATATTATGTACATAAAGTTTTTTTTAAAAAGCTTTACTGATTTACTCTCTGAGTATTGTAACATTCTTGAGATGTATGTATTAAGGTTGAATAGCCTTCAAAGACTCGGCCTACTGCATATAACTTCTAAAACCATAATGTTATCTCTTAACTTTTAAGGAATTTAAAGGCATTTCTAAAAGTATTCTCATCTCATCAGTACTGCAGCAAAAACCAGGACAAACTGACGCTGAAGCCCAAATTATGTAGAACTGCTACACCATAAGAATGCCTGCAGTAAAGCCAGCAGATCTCCATCAGTTTTCTAAAACGACCTCTGATAATTCTGGCTTACCCAAGTTAACATTCTGTCTGACTGCTTGTTTTACTGCTCCATCTGCTCCAGTCACACCAAGTCTGTCTGTTCTGCTATATGGATGAACACCAGTGCCAACTTACTGGAACACTTTGTGTGTGTGTGTGTGTGTGTGTGTGTGTGTGTGTACACATGGTGGTCAACATGGATGATCTGCTGCTCAATTCAGGCCCAAAGCAACAAGAGCATTTGGTCAAAAGCTGTGACACCATATGCCTCATGTGCACATGACATGCAATTGAGAGACAACATTTCCATATTGCATGGTCCATGTTTTAGCAGGATGATTCCGGTTTTGTTGCTTATGTTTGTATTTAAAGGGAAAAGAAAGCAGGAGAGACGCAACCAACATAAAGTTAGCCAATAGAAATGATGTTTTAAAAATTAGACACTAACATAGCAATGAATGTGATGAGTTAAAAGAATGAGATCATTTCCCTTGTAATTTATTTATGTAATTTATTTATTATTCTGTTATTCATTTAGCACTTTTATATCTATTTAGAGACTTTGTCATGTAGTGATTTATATATTAAATATGACAGGCATTTAAATGAAAATATCAAGGAAGTGTTTCACCATCTCCATCCACTTTAGGTCCCAAAGTCAAACGAACACAGAGTTAAAAACTGTTTAAATTCTTTCATCTTTAATAAAATTATCAGCGTTGCTGCTTTACCAGTGTAACAATTAAGTTTAACATCCAGGCATCCATGAAAACAGAATTTATTAAATTTAACTGAGTTAGAAGTTAGCAGGAAGTTAGTTCGCTAGTTTCGCTAGTTATCTAAACATAATATACCATGTTCTGACTGAGAGATTTTTGGAAAAAAAAATAAAACGTACAGCTCTGGTATCACTTCCAACATAAATGAAGACAGAAAACTAAACAGCAGTGACGCTTGTACAGTTACTGAAGTTGGGCTAGCTGGTATATAATGCTGTGCTACGTGATCGTTAGCGACACAGCTATATTGGCATAACAGAAACACAGTGAAGTTGGAGGATGAATGCTAACTTCTTTCCACTCGATAAAGTTCCCGATGGTTTTTGACAAATGCAATCGCATGGAAAGATGCTATAAACGGACCAAATTTCAGTAGGGGAGAACAACTGAGATAATCCATCCACAATATGAGGTTAGTCATTAATTTAAGATAAAATAACCTTTATTAGTCCCACACATGGGAAATTTGTTTTGTTACAGCAGAAAGTGGACAGTGCAAAGTTACATAGCAAAAATTAGAAAAACACTGGAACAACATATACTGCAACAACATGGGAATAGAGCAGCTGCAAGAGAATTCAACATTAATGAATCAATGGTATGGAAGTGGAGGAAGCAAGAGGAATGAGTTGAGTAAAGTTTGACTTATCTGACTGTTTTGTTTCGTTTAATGCGCCTTATAATCCAGTGCACCTTATGGTCCGAAAAATACAGTAACTGTATTACTTTCTTGGAGAAGTAATCAGTAATTAATAACTAATGACATTTTTTAAAGTAACTTGACCAACATTTGTTGTAATCAGACAGCATTTGTTAGCAGGATTGCAGTTGAAAACCTGACCACTAGTAGTGAGCATTTGTGCAGAAGTTAATTACCTTTAAGTAAGGCTACACGTACACAGGTAATTTTGAAAACTGACATTTTAGGTTTTGGGTTTGTTTGTTTTTTAAATCCCGTCCACCCGTGCAGTTAAAAAAAAAAATCTCCTTCCACATGTAAACGCCAGAAATGAAGTCAAACGCTATCAAGAACATGCCAAATCCTAACCGTGTAGAAATGTTGGCTAATCATAAGTAGGGATGGGTATCGTTTAGGTTTTATCCGATACCGGTGCCAAACCGGTACTTTTGAAACGGTGCCGGTGCTTAAACGGTGCTCAAACCGGTGCTTAAAGAATGGAGAACACAAAATTGGTCCAAAAACCTCTCATGTTTAGCTGTTTTTTTTTGTAAAAAGATAACAATGTAAGCCTTTTCTTCAGCTATAGGGCATATATGGTATCACTCTTGGCTGGAAGCAGTGCTTAAACAATGCAAAAAACACAAACTTTGTCCAAAAACCTTTCATGTTTAACTGTTTTCCACTTTTTCTTTGGTCATTTTAGCCTTTTTGGCCAGGGTGAAGGGAGTATCTGCCATCAAACAAATAGACAGCCGCATGTAACTACGATGATGTTTGCTAATTCACCTTACATGCATCAATTTAATAACGTGGTTAGCCAACTCAACGTAAATTACACACGAACAACATTAAGCTACTCACGCAGAGAATTAAGCTACTCACTGCCATCATCATCCGTCATCATTTCTGCTACACTGGCAGGGCTAGGGGCCAGGACTCTCCTCTTCGAGTTTTTGGGGGATGTTGCTAACTCCAGGTCCGATAACAGGCACCACACCCGCAGTAGATGTGCTCGGTGTGAGGTCTCGCAGCAAGCTATCAAACACGGTGCATTTCTCGGCTTTAAAAAAAAACGCTATGTGTCGCCAGGTGTTTCATCAGATTCGAGGTGTTACCTCCTTTGACAGTATCACAGTATCAGCTTAAAGCACTTGTTGCAGGCAGCCGAGTTTGCATATTTTGCTGTGAAGTACAGCCAGACTTTTGACCGCTTCGTCTTGGACGTTTTTAATCTGTAGCTCTGCTCTAAAAGAACGTACGTACCTGGGCCCGCCTACTATCCTCGGAAACGTAAAATGATTGGCTAGAATTGGCTCAGGAAAAAAAAAAGCACCGAAATAAAGCACCGAAATGTGCGCTGCTTTTCGGTCTGGTTACTACCGTTTATGTCAGAACCGGTGCCATCATGGCACCGGACACCGGTACCCATCCCTAATCATAAGTCTAGAAGCCTGGGAGGAAAAGAGTAAACAGGGTTTTGTGCCCTCACAAAATCTTAAGTACTTCTGAAAAGTTTGAAAGGCAGCAAATTTTGTGTTACTTTTCAAGTGCCTTCATCATTTCAAATGTTAATAACTAAAGACAGCATTTTGGCTGGTATAGACTCACAACTTTGGAATGGACAAAACGCATACATAAATGTAATTCTTAAAAAAAATTAAATTTGAATACATTTAATTTTTTAAAAAATTAAATGTATTCAAAACCGATGTCAGGATTTGGGTCGTGAGAGCGTCTGTGTTGAATGTAGAAGCCACGTCTGATGTTCACTCTGATGCCTCTCTTTCTAAATGGAGGAACAGTAACTGTGTGTGTATATGTAAGCATGTAAAAACTGCAGCTACTAAGATTAACAGCAACAGTATTTTGTCTCTGTCCGCTATTGTAGAAATCTGTCTCATGTAAACAATAACATGGCCACGGTGTGACGTCAAAAATGGTGCGCACTTTTGACGTTGCCCGAGTAAATCTCAGTTTTGCTCGTCCACACCTAAACACAAAAACGTAGTTTTCAAAAATCTAAACCCTGGCAGGAGTTATTAAAAATATCACCTTTCAGTGATCTGAAATGCCATTAACGTGTGAACGAAAAGCTCAAGCACATAGAAAAAGCTGCATTTTCAAAAATACCCGTGTACATGTGGACATAGTCTCAGTTTCTCAAAAAATACTCTCAGAAATTCTAATAGTCTGTTTGAGAAAAAACTTAGATGTTTTCTATTTTCCTAAATTAACAAGATCATCTCAGAAATAATCGTGTTAAAAAGAGCTTCTTGGAGTGACTTTATATCACTCTAAGATATGATTAAGTACATTTTCTAATCTATGTATAATTTGTCAAATATTACAACAGCTGACAAATAGTTAAGTCTCCATTTGTTTTCCTGAATAGTAGATCCACATCATCCTCTCTGATGTAAAATATAGTCTAGACTTGCACAATGTAAAGTACATAAATACTGTTCTGGCAGGCAGGAAAATTGGGCTTTATGTTTAAGTAAATTATCTTAAGTTTATAAACTGAAATTTGACCTTACTTTAGTTCTTAGATGATAATAATGTAAATTACAGAGCAGTTAATCCTCAGGGAAATGTAGAAATTTCACTAAATAGTTGTCCTCTTTCATACAGTTGCAGTGTCTCTTCAGTTTTGTGTTCATATGCTGGTGTTTTCATTCAAAAGATGTTTTAATGCTGTGATGTCATTTTAGCATCAAAGACTGCAGAATGTACGTAGATTCTTTTTACTTTTAAGTTGTATGCTCAGATTTTGATATCTTTTATATGGACCAAAAAATATATACTCAAGACAGAAGTGAAATAATCTAAAAAACTAAAGCAGTCAATGTGTTATTTAATTTTTTCATTTATTCTAATAGTTACTATAAAATTCTACTCTAAGAGATTCATCTTGGCCTTCTTGCAGGATTAAAGCTCAAAAATGAATACACACACAAAATCTAATACATGTCTTGTGATTGTTAGGCAAAAATGAAGAGAACCCAAAGTTATCAAAACAAATAACCACTAATATGGTCTTATTCTTGCTCTGCTCCCCAATTTCCCCCTGGAGATGTCACCATGGCAACAAAACAACAAGCATTAAATGACGTTCCAAACAACAACCAAGCTGTTTTCAGTGCTTAACATTTAACATATCTTTGTTATAAACTTTATTTGTAAAAATCTGTAATGTTGATGTGCACAACCTATTTGTAGCCTCGCTACCAATCCAGCATTTCATCTCCGAGGAAGTTATCCCAGAGAGAAGTAAAGCAAGTGTGTAAGTTCATCTCTGAATGTTTGTAAAGCGTTCCCATGTTAAGCTTAACAACCGATATATTTAGCGACTGCCTCTTCTCTCTCACTCCCTCTCCTGCTGCTACTTCAATCGTGAAACTGCTTAATGATCAGCTGATCGGCTTTTCTGTCGCAAGTCCGTCTCTCTTCTTTGTTTTTGGACCACTTTGCACCAGAAAGAGGAAACCAGCGGCTGAACAACAGCAGCACGTTTAAGCTTGATAAGCTGTTGTTAGAATTTATTTAATATTACTTTCTACACCAGGATCCTTTTCTACGTAGCTGACGGCTGGTAACTGTGCAGGGGCGGATCTAGCAAAGTTTAGCCAGGGGGGCCGATGGGGCATGAACAGGGAAAAGGGGGCACAAAGACATACTTTTCTTTCTTATTCTCATTTAAAATATCTAGCTTTTAATAAATATTTATCTGAATCTTACACCCAAAGTTTTAATCTGATGTAAAATGTATAGAAGTCCATTACTGTATATAGTAACTGTTAAGTCTAATATACCCTAGTAAGCTATAGTACTTTTTCCTTTGGGAAGGTATGATCTGTGAATTCTGCAATTCTGTTGAAGAAAGATGTTGAATTTATTTAATTATTCTTGAAAAATAATTTATTTCTGTGCATTTTGTTTCACCCTGCATCAAATTAAAGTTGATTACATCAATTAAGCATCATGAGGTGGAGGGTGGGGGGTGGTTCCCTATTTTTTTTTTTTTTTGCTGGGAGTTTGCAACCCTGTTAGTTAGCAGAAATATTAAGCAACCTAAGTACTCTTTAAAATACCAGAATAGGGAGGATGGAGTTGTCATGATCCTGAGTCCATGACTCAGGGATTTTGTGTTTGGTGTATTTATTGTTATTATTTGTGGCCTGTTTTGGGATGGTTTGTGTTTTGGGATTTTAGATACTGGGTTTCTGGGTTTGTGCTCCCTCTGTTGGTCCCTGGTGTTAGTGTTCCCCTGTCTCGTCAGGTTAATCAGGTCCAGCTGTGTCTCCCACCTGTGTGTGATTTCCCAGTGTCCCTCTGTGTATTTATAGTGTGTGTTTCCCTCAGTTCCTCGTCGCGTCATCTGTGTTCATCCTCTGTGTCACCCTGCGCACTCTGCATTTCTCCGTGAATCCCCTGCGTGTTCTCCCTGCTGTCCTCCCTCCATGTTCAGGTTTGCTACTCTTTGGTTTAGTTTCTCCCAGTTTAGTCATCCGTAGTTCTGTTTTGCCATCCCCACTTTATGTTCAGTATTCTTAATAAATCACCCTCACATCTGAATAAGTGCTGCATTTGAGTCCTCCTTCTCCACACTTCACGCGGCTGCTGCCCCAGTCGTGACAGGAGTAGGTTTAAGTTAGGTAAGGTTTATTAGATTGATCAGTATTGCTGAACTATGAAATATTTTGGGTGCAGTGTATTTTTTACACACAGGTATAACAGAATAGCTTTAGTGTTGTTGTTTATTTAAACTTGAGTATGAACTTATACAAAATGCAGCAAGATATTTAAAAACAGTTTTATTGATTAAAAACACACAATATCGGATTAATATCGGTATCGGCAGATATCCAAATTTATGATATCGGTATCGGTATCGGACATAAAAAAGTGGTATCGTGCCATCTCTAATAGAGATCACAAGTGCTTCACAGAAAAATACCAGAGCATTTAAAACATATAAAGCAAACAAAAGGAAGTCAACCAAATGCAACTCCAAAAAGATCATTTTTAGTTGAGACCATCTGGCAAACAGTAGATAGAGGCTAAGACAAATCAAAAAGAATAGTGTTGAACAGAGTTAAAAATGTCCTCAAAATAAATAGAAACAATATTTAAACTTAAAGTGAAAACAAGGTCCTGTGTGTGTCCTTTGCTTTGTGTGGGGCTGGACACATGCTGGCTAAAATGAAAAGAATCCATAATGCTGATAAAACCTCTGGCAAAGGGGTTGACGTCGTCATCAACGTGTATGATTAAAATATAAGTAATCAATATAAAAAACTATTAGCAGTCTGGACTGCTTCATAGTGGAGGATAAGAAGTCACTGAACTCCAAAAAAAGCAATTTGGGCCGAGTGGACAATACACCACAGCATAATAAAAAGGATCCTTATTCTCGACTTTAATCAGCTCTAGTTCAAACGAAAGAAAATGTCCAACTTTCGCTGAAAGGCAGGAGAAACGGCTGTGAAAAAAACACAGCAAGACCTCCTCCATGACCAGACACCCGAGGCTTGCTGATGAAGAAATAGCTATCTGGGCAAAGTTTAGTGAGGGAAAATATCAAATAATTGAGCAAGATTTATTAGTTATAGATAGGGCATTAAAAAGTGCCATTGTCTGTGAGGTAGAAGCCTCATTATTAGCAGAATCTCGAGTTAGGGGGTGTAAATACTCAGGGTTTGGGCCACTATGCTCGTAGATTCCACTCACCGAGGGGATAAAATGGTAAATGGCCTGCATTTGTATAGCGCTTTTCTAGTCCATAGGACTAAAAGGCCGGCCAGGAGGAGAGCCTGTATGGACCCTCTTGAGGCAGCATGATCCCAGAGACCTGAGCCCTGTGTATCCAAGCAGGGGCATGAAAAACAAATTCCCCTCAATTCAAATTTTCTGAGTACAGGTAACAAGATGTCGATGTCGCATACCAGACAGACCCTGCTGTAGAACAGCCTGAGGTTCACATGGACACCTGCTCTTCTCCTTCTCCATGGTCTGAGGACACAGCTGAAGTCGCCGGACAGGGATCCAGGCACTGGCAGAGGATGGAAAATGCCGACACAAGAGGATGAGACCCATCAATGAAGATCAGATAGATAACAGCCTTTATCCAGGGCAGCCAATACATCATTGATACGGAGCAAAAACAATAGAGCAGGACAAACGCAAACACAGGTGCCATCATACCATCACTCTTTTGACCACATTTTTAAGACTAAGAACTAGGAAAAATTCACAGATATGCAAAGAAACTTCTTGGGACACTCACAGCTAACTGGATGCGATTTACAGTTTTGATTGATTTTAGCCAGTCACACAGAATGCCCATTACCACAGTAATTTCGACTGCTGCTTAGCTGATGGCACATTTGAAACTGATGACTCTCACTGGTGGACTCAGTTTTCCTCTGTAAATCTCTTGTATTTATGGGTTTAAAATGTGTTTTCATAACTTGCCTCCCCCTCTCCCAAACAAACATATGGCATTGGCTTAAATAGATGCGCACACATTTTCAGCTTATTCAAACCAATCAAGATGGGCCTTTTTTCCTCTCTCTTTTGTACTTTTTTGCATAAGTTCTTTACCTCACCCTCAATCTTTTAATTCCCCCATGGCTGAAGAACCAGTCTTGTTCTTAAATGGCTACTCAGTTTAGTAAATAAGATCAAAGGTCATAAGGGTCATGGTCTGTCTGTCCTCACCATCCAACCCTTTTTGATATGTTTTGTTATGTTCTCCCCTGGATTCCTGCTTCCCTCTATGTGGGTGTAACAAGGCAGCCTTTTGTGGCTTGATTTACAGTGAAGATGGAGACTGAGACAAAGTATGGTGGAAGCAAGAGGCATTTATTTGCCTACATATATCTAAAGCCATGACATTCAATAGCAGGTAAAGCCTTCTACAGCAATCACTCCTCTGTCTAATGACAAATGGCAGCCTTAAATACTCTCAGCTGTTAATGACTAAACCAATATTTACTCTCAGGTGAGTTTACCAAATTCTAACATTCCATAAACATTGTGTATTGTACAATCTCAATAAATAAATATACATACATTTTAACATTCTGATAATTATCTGTGGGGATACTGGTGGGCACGATTCAAGATTCTTCCCTACCACGACTCACCTGTTTAGCTAAGCTAATTCATTAGACGCAAACTCACTCATGGGAAGCATTAATTGACTCCAGAGTGGAGCAAAACTTGGCTAAGTCTTGGCTCTTAATGGGATCCTACTCTCTGACACTCACACGAACACTCAGCTGTCTCTGTCTGGCAACCACGTGGAGGAGTTTAGTGTGTTTGTTTTCCATCCCCCAGTACTCCATTAGTTCTCGCCTACCCCTGGTTAAGCAAGCACAACCCACAGATTTATTGGGCTAAGGGCAGCATTTCAGAATGGAGTGCCTGGTGTCATGAGAATTGTCTGCGTTCTGCTACACCTAGTGTCTCAGCTACAGAGCCCCCTAACCCAAGTGACAAACCTGATCTCTTTGCCATTCCTAAAGTCTACCATGACAGACCCAATGACGGTTTCATGCTTTTCAGAATTTTCAAGACACTTTTATTAACAGTTGCTGGAATACACAGCTACAGCTGCAGCTTTCCAGTTCGCAGCTCACTCTCCGACAACAACAACGCCATGACAGGACCCAGTTTAAACGTTAAAACTGGCGAGGCGTGATTGTAGATGCCGCTCAGGTGCGTCCACTTCACCTGCAGTGGCACCGCAGGCCACGCCCCGCCACATCCTTATATTTATAAAACACTTTTGTACTCCTACTGACCCAAGACCACAAGTCACATCTTTGCTATTCATTCATACAGCACTACATTCTGTGTGCTTCAAGCACTTTATTTGCCTCACATCCATGGCCAGTTTAGAATCACCAGTTAACCTAGTATGCATGTCTTTGGTCTAAGGCAGCGCTCCCCAATCCCCGGGCAACAGATACCGGTACCGGTCCATGAGAGTTGAGGCTCGGGTGTGAAATTTATCGTTTTCAGTGTTTTTATCGGTTTTTAGTGTTATTTTTGTTTTTGTTTTTATGGTTAACTAGGTTTCCCTGGGATTTTTCCCATGTGTTATGAATAAATCTTTTTTTTTTTTGGTACTGGTAGTGGTTTTATTTTGTTGTATTTATCCGCGACACCTTAAAGGCTGGTCCGTTCAAATATTGTCGAACATAACCGGTCCGTGACGCAAAAAAAGGTTGGGGACCGCTGGTCTATGGTAGGAAGCCAGAGTACACTGAGGAAATCTACAAAGCCAGAGTGGCAACAAACCACACACTGCTGCCATAACATTTTGATTTTTGAATAATTTATATAGACATGTTACTCAAGAGAAGCAGAGTTAAGTGGGTTGGATTAGGAATTTGGATCATTACTGTGATTAATACTGTTTTAAACTCATGGCTTCTGCACACACTTTGGTAATATTTCTATTTAATAGTGATGTTTATATTTATTTGGTATAGAAGAAATACATGGCATTGCTTCTCTGTTGGGGCAGGATTCTCAGGGCTTTGTCTACTGAAGTTCATTCTTTAAAAATGCTCCAGAAGTGACCTAAGATTTGATATGCAGGGGGAAGGTTCTATAGCTCTGCTCATTTGTTGTGGTGTGTGTACACACTATTCTGATAGTGGTGTCTAAATGACTATGTTTTCTCTTCTAATCATTGTGTATTTTTCCTATAATTTTCATTGTATTAATGCATATTGTTTGAGTTATTTGTAAGACACTCAAAAACAAAAGCGCTCTCTTATTGAAATCTTCCATAGAAATGTATCTTTCCCCAGGCAAGCGTTTTGGGAGTTTTTCCTTGTTAGTATGATAGTGGTGTCTAAATAGTTTTGTTTGTGTTGCTATAAATTTTATAATTTTTCTTTAATTTTGTTATTTTCTGCTCCTATTGGTCATTGTTTTATTGGCATGTGATTTGCTAATAAATGTTAAAGGAATTCACAAACCTTCTATCAATGAGATCCTAAGTCACTCATTATTCAGAGTGTGACATATTAACTGACGGACTGACCCAGCCTCCCAACAACCCATTTGTCAAATCGAAAATACCTCTGGATCTGCCACTAGACACACAGATATATACAATCACACCACAAAGGTGTCATTATGAACAGTGTGGTGAGAGCAATGAGAAAAAGCATTGATTTCTACTCTGAGAAAGTGCACTCGTAACAATTACCACTCCATTACAATAGAGCTAACTGAGTGCAGAGAGCAACTTTAGAGCAGTCCTGACACATACAAGCGCACACACAAAAACACTGCTGGCTGCCTGCCATCACTACAGCCACTAACACACACAAATGTTGGAGGTGGGGCTGTGCAGAGTGAGTAAATGTATTTAGAGGTATTTCTACTGTCACAGTGTGCATATTAATTTTGCAGGCTGAATTATTAAAGCTGCAGAGCAAAGACATCCCTCACACAGCCTACAGCAAGACATGAAGGAAAAGAGTCCAGTGTTTTAAAAGGCGGTCATTATGATACAGACACTGAATTCACTAAATTATAAACACTTCATTATTTGAACAAGTAAAGGATATTCCATCAAATTCCATCACTCTGTACCTGACAGACTGAAGGCGTTAGGGTGCCAATCTTCTCCACCTTCCTGGATTTCAAACAGAATTCCCTCCTTTTCATTGACAAAGGGATTATGTCATCAACTAGAAAGCCAGAGAGGGACCGAGCACTTTAGGATCTTTTCTGAATACTTTTGCTGCCATCTTGTGACATTACCAGGTATTACGGACTAGAAGAACCTTAAAGTCATTATGTTGTTGTCAAAGAACTGATGAGAAAGACGTTTGACAAGCTTAATATATATGTTGGGGAATAGTTTGGATATAGAGAATGCTGGTGGCATGAATTTAAATGTTTGTAGCTTCATCTAGTGATGAAACTGAAATCATAATAGGGAGGGATTCTTCTATCAGATGGAAAGATGAATTAAAAACAGCAAAATTACAATATGTAAACTTGTAAAGAAATATTATAGACAGTTTTCAAATCTATAGATTGATCTGTAAAGATGTCAAGCAGCTTCTAGATGCTTAAAGGAAGCAGTAAGGTCAGTTTCCACTCTGGGTTTTTAGAATTAATAAGGCAACCTGCTCCAAGGTGAGTTTGAGGTCTGAGAAATCAACATAGAGAATTTTATTTTTATCAACTTTATTTAGTGCTTTTCTACTCTACCTGAACATTCAAAGCGCTCTATACAGGTTGCCTCATTCACTCATTCACACCTGTTCATAGAAGCCCTTTCATACTGATGAATGCATCAGAGAGAAACTTAGGGATAATGTCTTGCCCAAGGACATTTAGCATGCAGTCTGGAGCAGTCATGGATCAACCCCAAAACCTTCTGATTAGTAGATGACCTGCTCCACCTCCTCAGCCACAGCCACCCCTTTTAGGGGTAAAGAATCATTTTGAAAGTCATGTCCATAAAAGGTACAGTAAATAATTTTTTTTAGGTGATTTGATTAAAAAAATTATTGTTGTACTTCTAAATACACAATTCATGTGTTCCAACAAATTGATAAATTGTCATAAACTTATCATTTATCTATTAAAAATACATAGGAGCTGGTGTCATGTTGTGGAAGCTGCCGTCTTGCCCCACCATCTGGAATACACTGGCTGAGATGGGCATCGCCGCTCCGCCTTTTTACATTTTACATAACTGGCTAGAGACTGGCTGCACTTTATACATTAGTTTTAATTTAAAGATCACAAATAGCTCTTTCTCACTATATATGACCATTTAACATTTGTACATGTATATTTTGGTGATCTCTTTCTCAGTATGTTTTTCTTCTTATGTTAGCTTGGAAATAAGCTAAGATTAAACCAGTTAATGTTAGGCTCCAGTGTCCTAAAAAAAAAAAAAAAAGAAAAAAAAATCACACTTTTCCCCTGATAATAAATTTGATTGCATTCTCACATCGTATGGGAGTTCATTTATGACTAAGAGCCAGTTCAAAGAAAGTTTCACCTACATGGGCAAACAGCAGTGATTATCAACAGAAAAGTTCAGTATATAATAACAACTGACCTCAGTATTGCTGCTAGTGGACAGAAGTGAGCGTCACTGACTCATATCAGACTCCTTTAGAGTTTTACTAAATGTGGACACCAGCTAAGCTAAATGGCTGACTGACAACAAAGATGTATTCTGCTTGAACCATGTCACAGCATCCACTTATTAGTTAGTGAGAAGAACTTAACATATGATTAATGATATAAATCACAGTTTTTGTGTTTTTCTTTCCCCAATCTGATGCTGACCCTTAATGGACCTTAAATTAATGGCCTCGTGGTAGCAGTGCTCTAAGTCTAAAAACAAATGTTTTACTAGATTAATATCACAGTGACATTGTGACACTGTAGCTAGTTATAGATTTAGGCCATAGCTTTTATACTGAAGGTGGATTTAAGGCTGCTGATGATACCATTCATGAATCATCTGATTTAAAGGGAAAAAAACCCCAATGACAACAATGAAAGAGTATTTGTATCTTGAAATGGATCCAGCACAATTCGTTGCAGAACTGCTGAAAGAATCTTGTACAGTTACCCAGTCTTAGTTTTTAGTCTAAAGTTTCTGGATCCTGGAAAAAGTTGCCATAAGCTGCTGGGCCACAGCTGGAGAAGTGGAAATGTCAACATGATTTCCAAGAGCTGATGGATTACCAGAAGCAAAAAACTTTGGGGGATTTATGTAGCTAACCTGTTTTCATGGGCTCAGGAAAACATGGCTCCAACTCCACTCAGGCTTGGACACTGTGATTTTGCCAGCAGCTTGAAAATCAGAGATAAATTCTGATGGAATAGTTCAATGCTGGAAATTAAAAACCATCCAGCATGTCATATAACCCTGTGAGACATATTGAAGTGAAGGCCAAGAGGTATTTGGTTAGCTGCCACATTTGGGGCTTTCTGTAATGTGTCTGTTCACTCCTACAAACAATTCCCACTTTCTTGAAACAGCATTATCTACACTCTACTGTGAAATAGAAACAGTATTAAATTCTTATTTCTATCTGTGCAAGGCATATTAAAGTATTTCCATCACATGCAGCATATATACCTCATACTGTTGACAATTCATTGATAGAAGCAGTGAGACAGGAGGCCTGAACATCATCATGGTGATTAGCTGAATTGATGTCAGGTGTGCCACTGCAGCAGGCTGCAGGGCTGTTAGCTGGAAAGAGAAGGGATTTTTTTTTTCTTCTCTTCTCTTCTAGTCCACACAGCAGAAACAGATCTAAGCACCTGTGAAATGAGTAGCAGGTAATGTTTGTTTTGGCCTTTTCATTATAACTTCAAGCCAGAAAAAGTCAGGCACAGAGAGGCCACATAATACTTGAATCCTTCACTGGTGTTGGTTGTTTTGTTAAATCACAGTACTACTGATTTCAGAATATGTTCTGTGTTAGCGTTCATCCGTTCCCTGGCCCGTAAGAAGCCTTTGGAGCCAGCAGGTGAGCAGTCCAACTTCTGCCGATGCTTGACCAGCCTGGATCTGATTGGCCTGGGTGTTGGCAGCACGCTTGGAGCAGGGGTTTACGTGCTCTCAGGGGAGGTGGCGAGGGAAGTGGCTGGTCCTAGCATCGTCATCTCTTTCCTGGTTGCTGCAGTGGCTTCAGTCTTTGCAGGGTTGTGCTACGCTGAGCTTGGTGCTCGTGTGCCAAAGATGGGCTCGGCCTACCTTTACAGCTATGTGACTATAGGAGAAGTGTGGGCATTTGTGACTGGCTGGAATCTGCTGCTGTCCTATGTCATTGGTAAGTGGAATTCAGGGGGCACTATACATCTTTACCATGTATTTGACAAAATACATAAATGCAGTATGCCAAGTGATGTAGTTGTGCATCAAATCCAGTTTTTGCAGCAGTTTATGGTAGAAAGTGTGAAGAAAAAAAAGACCCAAATGTTAAAGCTGACCCGGCTCGAACTGATTATTTATTTTTATTTTATTCTATTTGTAGGGAATTTGATCATATTTAATATATAATATTTGATATTTACTTCTTTACACAAGAAGTCCCTTAGTCTTAAATGTTTTGTAAAAGCTGATTTTATTCAGTTTTATTTGTATAGTGTCAAATCACAACAAAAGTCACATTAAGGCACTTTATATTGGTAAAGACCCTACAATAACAATTAATGGAGTTATCTTCCATGCCTTGTTTTTTAAACTTCTCCTTAGAAACATCTAGTATAGCCAAAGCCTGGACTGGAGCATTTGATGACCTGATACACAATGTTATGGCTAAGCATCTAGGGGAACATACACCAATGGACTCACCTGGCTTGGCTGAATACCCAGACTTCTTTGCTGCTGCGCTGATTATGTTGCTTGCTGGTGACATTTGCAATTTTGACATGAAGTATTATTTGTATCATAGATGGAAAAACATTCTTAAAGGTAAAGTACATCTGTTTTTATCTTTCCCTCTGTTTTCAGGGGTGCTTGCATATGGTCTGAAGGAGTCTGCAATCGTGAATACTGTTTTTACAGCAGTAAATGTGTCTGTGTTGATTTTTATCATCACTTCTGGCTTTATAAAAGGAGATCTCAAAAACTGGCACATCAGTAAAAAGACAGTTCTAAATGCAACTTGGGAAATTATGTAAGTTTTATTTATGCTAATTGTCATTTTCATTCACATTCTAATAATTTATTTTTTTTCGTGTACTGCAAAAGTCAGTTTTAGGTTTCAGTTTATATTTGGAAATTTTTACTATGCTGGACACAGTACTGTGAAAAAGTATTTACCCCCTTCGTGGTTTCATGTTTGTCACACCAGCATGTTTCAGATCATCAAGCAAATTTTGATATTAGAGAAAGATAACAGTGACAATATGTACTACAATCAAGTTTTTACAATAACCGGTGATCTGTCTTGATCTGTGGAAGAATTTCAGCCAACTCTCCTTTGCAGAACTTAATTCAGCCTTCACACAGGGTTTCCAAGCATGAACTGCCTGATTTAATGTCATGCCAAAGGTTTAAAAGAGCCCACACATTTTGTACCTTCTATCTTGTTAGTCCACAGAATATTTTTTCAAAACTCTTGGAACTTTTGCAAGACTGTACTAATTACTACACACTTTTCTCATAGGCCTAGTTAGATGGTAGGCATTTTTCCGTTAAAATAAAATATTCTTTGTTCAATATTAAATTTGTTTGATAGTTTAGGCTTGCCAATTCTTCCTTGTTCCTCTAGTTCTCCAGTTTCCTCTATTATTTATTTATTTTTTGCATACTGGAGTTTAACATTGGCCCTGGTTCATTCCTTGCATGCCCTTTGTACACTTGGATGATTCATAGGTTGGTGTTAAGTGATCAACAAAACTCTGAAGATAGTCCGGTACGAGGAGTAGACAGAAATTATTGAAAAAGCAACCAGTGTCCAAAGAAAAACTTTGAAAGACCTTCAAGAAGACAGGAGAACTATTTCTTGAGAACACTTTAAACAAAAACAAGATGCCCAGTCTTACTTTGTGAGCAAAGTATAAAGAAATGAGGGGTAATGGAGATCCAAAGAGCTTAGAAAGAAGAGGTTGCTTGAATGGGGTAATGGAGACTTTTACACAGTACTGTATATTCATAGCTGCCTGCCACCACGTTAGAATGCTTATCCCATGGTGAGGAGACTTGATCTAAATAGACAGTCCGATTTATTTCATTCACAACTTTTTTTTTTTTTTTCCCCCCTCTTTGTGCTCTTTATAGTTTCATGGTATATTTAAGATTTCTCAAATTGCTCAGTCATATGTATAACTTTTATACAAGCAGAAAACCCATTTGTCTGATAGTATGTAAATCATTAATGTGGATATTTCCGTTGTGATATCATGTCATGAAGCTACTGTTGCTTTTGTGCAGGAAACTTGAGCCGAATGAAACTGTTGACTTTGGTGTTGGCGGCTTTTTCCCCTTTGGTTTTGATGGAACTTTGGCCGGGGCAGCAACCTGTTTCTATGCTTTCTTTGGATTTGACTGCATTGCTGCTACTGGTACTCTTGAGTAGGATTAACTTTGTTACCTTTCATCTGGCCACAAACATTTTGCCCTATGAGGTCGTTTATTATATTCCAGTCTGTAATGCACTTTGTGGACAAAAGTACTGGGTCACATCTCTTAATTATTCAGGTTAGTTTGTGAAATTTCTTCCATCCAGGATATTCCACATTCAAATGTAAGTGGCATTGCAAAGTACAACCACATTAACTTAGCTACAAAGTGGCAGAAAATTTCTGAGTAAATTTTGAGTATGCCTATTCTTCTACCTGGTGAATTTTCAGAAAACATCAGGATATATGTTGTTGAAGCAAAGGAAAGCAAACAGCCTTTAAGTTCTGAAATAAATGCTTTCCAAGAGAAAACTATAAGTCGTGTTGGGAAAATTCACTGTGAGCAGAAGCAACTTCCAGTCTACAGAATACTCAATTTGCATGTTTGTAGACTTAATAATAGTGATGTGGTTGCAGTGTAAAGACACCCTACTTTTTACCCTGTGAGCTGTTTTAAAATGGTTCCCTATGGGAGACAGACAGGGAGCAGGCTGTGCTTTGATGGCATTTGTGAGATGATCGTAAATCCTATCTCAATGAGAATAGCACTGGATGAAATAGAACTACGATAGAGAGATGGATATCAAAACATAGCTATCGTGCATGTGCGTGTGTGTACACATATGTATATTTAAAAAAATAAATAAATACAAATCCCTAGCAAAAGTTTAAGACCACTTGAAAGATAGCAAAAAATCGTATTTTGCATGGTTGGATCTTAACAAGCTTCCAAGTAGAGCTTCAACATGCAACAAGAATAATACATAATAAAATAAAATTATAATAAAAATCACTCCACACACTTTTCTATCTGGAAATCTCATGGACACATCTAGTTTTGGTGACTGCCAGGAAAATGTTACCTCCATTGTACTAACTCTTAAGTTTTGGATAAAGCTGTCTGTCTGTTTGTGGTTGGTCCAGCCCATTAGTTCCAGGGAAGGGAAGTCTTTGTGGGAACAGTTTGGAAAAGGCCCTTCTCTGTTGCGGCGCAGTTTTAGGAGACCAACTCTATATTAATGCCTGTAGGCCTAGAATAGGATGTCATAAATTTCCTGTAGGCGTAATGTGCAAGTGACTCAGTACTTTTGTCAGTATAGTGTTTGTGCTTTTGTTGCAAAATAATCTGTTGGTCTGTTTATTTGATTGTTTTGGTTCATCTGTGTGTAGATCATTTCATTATTAGATTGTTTGCTGAATCAGGAAGTGTACGTCTAATTAATCTGCTTTTCTAGGAGAGGAGGTGCAGAACCCACAGAAAGCCATACCTCTTGGGATTGTGGTATCCCTGCTTATTTGCTTCGTGGCTTTTTTTGGCGTGTCGGCTTCCCTGACACTTATGATGCCCTACTATCTGCTTGACACTCACAGTCCATTACCTGTGGCCTTTGAGTACATTGGCTGGGAGCCTGCAAAGTATGCTGTTGCTGTAGGATCCCTTTGTGCACTGTCAACAAGGTAATGATCTGTACACCTGTAAAACACTGAGTCAGTTCCAATTGCTAGATTCATTTACACAATTGTTAAAACTGCATGCTTAAATTTACTTTAGTACTACAGAAATCTTTTCTTTCTTTTTATTAAATTGTCATGCACAATTGCCTGATTTGCCCGAAGGAGAAAAAAAAAGGTTCTTTGCCCCTCACTGGCATCAGGGGGTGTTGTAATTTGACCATTTTTCTAAAAGTAGCAAGGACAATTTGTTATGATGTAGCCTGTAATGACTTCAAAGCAGTGGAATACTTGACCCCATTTGCTCAGGCTGACTAGTACTAATCATGATTAATATATTGCCTTGTGAGCTATACAGAGAAGTTGTCGAACGAGATGCATGTTAATTCATTCACATGCACAAATGCCACAACTACCTGCTAAGTCCATTTCAATGACTGGAGTTACCAGAGGAATAGCAGACTGCTTAAGGCTACAGCTCCATGAACATAATCAAATAAGCCATTATTTGGCTTATTAGTTGTTAAAAATGAAAATAATTCAACCTCAGTACAACATGATGATGGAAAATATCCAGAGTCCAGTACTGTTTTTTTTTTTTTTTTTTGTTGTTGTTGTTCTTTAAAAAAATATATATCTGGCCCTATCCATGTTTCTAATGCTAATAAGCTGGCCATTTTAACATGGGAGTGTATGGGCAATGCAGTGCTTTTGAAACGGCAGTTTTTGGCACCTTTCAGCTACTAAGTTGATATTAATTTTTTGTAACCATCTTATAGGCAACAAAGTAAAAAGAATAGTAGAAAGAAGCTCTCCCTATTGTCAGAAATCATAGTTCAGCTCTTGTTGAAAGTAGCTTTGCTTGTCTATCCTGTATGTGTTTGTGCTACCAAAGCCAAATAAACAGCATATAAAACTACATCTCATTCTTTGTTGTACTTATGCCTCATCTGTGAAGTCTGTGATGTGCAACTTGCTGTACCTGTAATTTCACGTTTAAAATGCAGTTGATACGTCATTCACAGTTTGCTGGGAGTGATGTTGCCAATGCCACGGGTGCTGTATGCCATGGCCAGAGACGGCCTGCTCTTCAAGCCACTCAGCTACATGAGTTCCAGGCAAAGTCCTGTCTTGGCTACATTGTCCTCAGGAGCTGTGGCTGGTAAGGCAGCTCTTTTTAACCCCTAGCAAATAGATTATTATTCAATTTCAAGTTTTTTGGTGTTCACGAAATCAAAAACAGGTGCAGCAGAGGGGCAACAATATATCAACACCCAAAACTGGAATTATTTTGTAGGTGGAGGCTACTGACATAAGCATTCAAATGGTTCCAACCAGTAAATCTAACATAGTGTCTTGATGCATGCTCAATTGTCCAGGTAAATAAATCTCCTACTGAAAACGCTACGTCCAGATGGACAGAATCAAACTTTTGGGACTAACATAGATTTTCTGTGACCTTCTCACTTTTTCTGAGTTTGTAAAGCTGCTTTACACCCTCTTCTGCTTTACTCATTTGAGGCTTTATCTTATTTAATGTTGTAGTTGTCATTGATGCCTCTAGTTCTGCGCACAGGGTCTTTCTGTTGCTCCTTGACAAAATGTCAAAGCAAATTAGTGTCTAAACATTTTTAATAAGTGTTAAATTGTAGACTTTTGTGTCATCTGTAGTTGGGTGTATGTTGATCTTTTTGCAGCTTTCATGGTCCTTTTATTTGACCTCAAGGCACTGGTGGACATGAGCTCTATTGGGACCATTTTTGCATACACTCTTGTTGCAGTATGCCTTCTTATATTAAGGTAAGTACTCAGCCTAACAAATTAACATACGCTACTGTTCACTAAAAAACAATATATTCTTGTAAAAAAAACAAAAACTAGCAAGTAGAATAAAGATTGCAAATCAACCTGTACATGCATAGTGCTTTTATCCCCAGGTTAACTGAAAAATCTAAATTGCCCATAGGTGTGAACGTGGGAGTGAATGTGAGTGCGAATCGTTGTCTGTCCCTGTGTGTTAGCCCTGCGACAGACTGGCGACCTGTCCAGGGTGTACCCCGCCTCACGCCCTATGACAGCTGGGATAGGCTCCAGCACCCCCCGCGACCCTGAAAAGGATAAGCGGAAGCGAATGGGTGGATGGATGGATGGATAGTGCTTTTATGCTCTGAGCACCCAAAGCCCATCCTGTCCAATATCTTTAGAATGGATCAACTACTGTTTTGACTTATGGTCTTGAGTTTAAGTAGTGAATAGATGATGTATCCTACATCACTGGAAGAACATTTATAGCATTTATACAATGCAAACTTTAAACTTAGTGCAAGATAGCATTGGGACAAAATGTTAAGTACATATATGCAAATGAATTTAAGTGAGCTCACAAACTTTAGGCAGAACTTCATGGTACTGAATAGAATAGAATAGAATAATCCTTTAATTGTCCCACAAGGGGAAATTTGGTTGTAACAGCAGCAAAAAGACACATATACAAACAAACAGGACACAGAACAGAAAGATACACAATTTTTCTTAAATATTTCTTAAAGAAGAAGAAGAAGAAAACAACCTCAATTCCAAATAAAGTTGGGATGCCATGTAAATAAAAAGAATAATGATTTGCAAATCTAATACACCTTTATTTTAATCACATTAAAACACAGATAACCTATAAAATGTATACACTGATATTTAATGGTTTATGGTATTTTATTCATCCCAATCATTTGATTATATATGCATGTTGTACAATCATTCTATCCTGGAGAGAGAGCCGTTGAAAGTAACTGATTAATATCCCCAGATTAACAAGATACTCATTATGAGTGTATGTACAGCTTTTTTTTTTTGAGCACGACACATACTTTTCAGCAAGATGTTGTATTTTTAATCAAGATGATGCTAAACTGCAGCTATTGCAACAACACAGATTCATAGTACTAGTGTGCTGAAATGCCCACCATGCAGTCAACTTTGACATTAAAAATACAAGAAGAATGTGACAATGTTCCTCTTCCAAAAGTCCAGCAACTGTTATCTATAATTCCCAGGTGTTTTCCCAAATGCTCTGTTTACAACTGTGTACCGTTGTAAACATTGTCCCGAATCTTGAGGTGTTGCTGCTATCAAATTCAAAATAAGCCTTTTTTTCATGAAAAGGTAAAATGTCTGTTTTAAACATTTGGCATGTGTATGTTCTACTGCAAATGACTTGGTCAAACAAGAGTTCCAGATTAGATGTAAGCCTGACTGTTTTATTTTGGGTTTTTTTGTTTTGTTTTTTGTTTTTTGTTTTGTTTTGTTTCAGGTACAAAGATGATGCCGGTTTTGTCCTCAGACTGGAGCCATTCTCAATAAGGGATGTGCTCAGGCCTCCATTTCGAGCTACCCACCGCACCTCTAAAAATGTCACCATTCTCACCATCATTATCTGTGAGTCATCCTTTGTTTCCCCCCCCCCCCCCCCCCCCCCCCACACACACACCACAAACCTCACACCCCACCTGATTTGCTGAGGCTCCTGACAGCTGCTTCACTTTGATACTTTGTATCTTGAGCAGATACTCACTGCTAACACTATTCATTAAAAATTCTTTTTGCTATTAAGAATACAGAAATGAAACAAAATTCTAGTATTAATGTTTTCTGACAGCTCCGACCTCTCCCCAGTGTTCCTGGTAATCGTTTTAACCGTGCTCCTGTCTGAGGCCTTGTACTCACTCAGCAGACGGGAACTATGGAGCGTGCTCCTCGTCTCTGTCCTCGTGCTGACATTGGTCCTTGCCGTTGTTATCATCTGGAGGCAGCCACAGAGCAGGACTAAAGCTTCTTTCATGGTAAAGCAGATGGTGTTGGGCGCTTGGTTCCAAATGTAGGATTTCATGCTTCTTGAAAATCTGCTTCTATTGATTTTCATTGAGTACAGCTTATTTGGGGGTCAGTTGCTGGGCCTCACTAAGGGTCTGTTGCAGGGCACAGAAAGTTTATAGCAAATAAATGTAAGGCATGTTTACTAAAGGGAGGGCAACCAGTGGGCAAATGCTGGCTGACATTTTTTTCTTCTTGTTAAACTCCAAAAAGAAGGAATAGTAAGGAGAGTACTGGTACTGTCTGTCCCTGCTTAAAAAAAAAAAAACCACTTGGCATTTTACTTAGGAAAAACAATGAAAAAGTGTAACTTCTAAAGTCAAAATAACATACATAAATCAGCCATGGGTTCATATCCTTCTGCAGGTTCCCTGTGTACCTGTAATTCCAGTTTTAAGTGTCTTCATTAATACCTACTTGATGGTTCAACTGGAAGGAGAAACCTGGGTCAGCTATGCTGTTTGGATGGCAATTGGTAAGAGCGTGCATTTTCAGCCATTTCAGGTAACTAGGATTGCTATCAAATGCTTTTATTCTTCCAGGTTTGCATCATTGTAGAGAGCGTATAGTTCTATTAAGGAATAAAGACAGTAAGTTGATGGCATGCTATCCCCTTTTCTCAGGTCTGATCGTATACTTTGGCTATGGAGTTCGTCATAGTGTCCAGAAACAAAGACTCCAAGAAGCTCACGATCAGCTTAGTAGCAATAACGTAAGCAGTAATGTTGTGGATTGTGCTGCTTGATGCTGTTCCACAGAATATTTAAGATGATCAAGAAATCACCTTAAAATCCTATTTCGGAATTTTACCCTGACTGACACAAAGCTAGTATGTGTCCTTTGATGCATATTGTTTAGCTAACAACTGCCTGACCTAAATATTACCATGGCAACAAATGTTGCCATTTTATCTGTTTTGGCTTGATCAGTCAATCTGTGTTATGCAATCTTGGCTATTGTTGTTGAATGTTAGTATTTCTGAGTTAATATTTCACTTTTTAAATATTGATGTATGTTTCTGAAGTTGGGGGTGCGGGAGTAAATTTGTTTAAAAAAGTACACTAAATGTACCTAAATAAACTTGGTTCAGGTGAAGAAATTATGGTTTCCCGTTAGGTTATACTTAACTACTATTAATCTGTATTTTTATTTTGTCACTGTGGGAGTGCAGAAGAACCGGAAACACTTCACTTCCTCAGCACTTGGTACCATAATGGCTGATTAAAATAAAGTACACCTTACCTTTTATTTACACTGGCAGTAATTGTATTGAGGTGTGGGGGGAAAATATCAAAAATGCTCTCAAGACGTTCTGCAAGGTTTTTCTTTGAGCCAAATTAAAATGACCACATGTTCTGTCCACTCACGGTGCTAGACTAATCAAATTTCGAGTGGAAAACTTTGGGACACCTTGAATACTCTGAAGACCAAACTATCTTTCATTCATTCATGACATAATTTTCTTCATATTCCCTCTCTCTCTCTCATTTGTAGCTCTTAGTTATTACAAATACTTGATTGAAGTTGGTGGCAGTGGTGGCACAACCAGTTATTAGTTATGACCCATATTAGTTTAGCCTGAGACTGAGCAATCTATGAGGCCCTTTTATTATGCACACATATCGTCCCTTCATACACAAACGTCATGAAGTAACATGAATGTGGTCAAATGTGTGCAGCTGCTGGCAGGTCTACGGTATTCAGAAAAACAGTCAGATTTATACATGTGAAGTTCTTCATGACGTTCTTCAGTTTTCTTACAAAGAATCTGTAAATGGCTTTAGAGCCACAAATATTCCTTCGTATACTGCTCTATATCTGTATATTGAGGTGAAACATTGGTGGTATATTCGTGACTAACCGTGAATCACTTTTATTGCACTGTTCACGATTTTAAAAAACAAACAAACAAACAAACAAAAACAGTTAAACCTACCGGGTAAAGAGTTGATTTGTGTTACCAGGTTGGGAGATGGTCTCTGTGTCATTAATACAAAATAACAGTGAAGTGAGCAAACCTGTGCCATCTGTTTAGTGGAAATGGATGATGAACAGTGATCTTTTGTTATCCATCCACCACAGAACTTTTCAAGCATCAAACAAAACTTCAATACAGTAAAATAAATGTCAAAACTGTACATCCAAATTAAAATATTCACCGACTTGGCCAAGAGGTTCTGTTACACGAAGCTTGGCTCATGAATTTATGCAATTGGCCCCGATATTCACTTTGTTTTCAAGAGTTATTCCACCATTGACCACTGAGTGGAGTTGGCATAGCATTTTTTTTTTTTTTTTTTTTGTTTTTTTTTTTTTGCTGTAATATAAAATTGCCTCATTTTGACTTCCCTACACTCTATCCATACAGTTTATGAATTCAGCTTGCTGATATCAGGATTACCTGATAACTTGCACTGCACCCACTAATCTAAATCTCATCTACTGGCTCCACAACTCCATAATACTGGTCGAAACTCTGTCACTAAGGCTTTGAAGTACAGAGTCTGAAAATAGAGAGTTGTGCCATAGGGGTTACAACAATCTTTACATACAGTCTATAGTATGTAGTGCTTTTTCAAGAAGCTGTTTTGAAGAAACTTCTTGGCCACTGATGGGCCTTAAGTCTTCTAAATCCTTCCATCTGTACAGATTACCTGTCTGCTCCCAGGTGCTATCCTCCTCCTTGGAAGGACCGTCATCTAGGAAAGGTCAATTAAATAATGTCGGAAGTGAAATACCTCCCATGACATTTGGACTTGAGAATGCTGTATGTACATAATATTACTGGCTGCTAATAACAATGCTGGTCTTTTGCGGTAACTGATGTCCTTACATTGGTCCACATATTACTCATAATACTGATCCATTCAGATAGACAAAAACATAAAGTTTATGCACTAATCTGTCTTGTATTTTCCAGCTGGTGTGGTGTTTTGTTTTGTTTTTTTGTATGTGTGTTGTTTTTTTGGTTCTGCACTTTAAAACACACTGTAGTCCTCCTGTCAGTCTCTGGGGCTCACCTGAGCAGCTGCCACCACCAACACTCAAAATGAGTCCATCAGGGGTGCACCGACACACACACTTGTGCAAACTTGCCTTATTAGCTGCTCCAGATTGGCCATCCTAAAGCCCAGATGTCTGTGACCTCCCACTGCCCCCTAAATGCAAAGCTATTGTGATTAAAGCATGATTGGCAGTGCTGGTTATTAATTCTAATCTGGGCCACATATGTGGGGTGGTGGGCAGAGGGCAGGCAGCAGTGTGTGCCAGGCTCACGCCAAACGGAGGCTAATTCAGTCTGACACGCTATCAGAGCAGACTCTCACACACATGCGTGCGACATTCCCCCGATGTGCCGACACAGCTATAGGCAACACACATTTTTCCTCTAATGCGCAGGAGAGAGGAGGCGAGGAGAGAAGGTTATCCTTTAACAAGAAGCGCGTACACATTTCACAGCACTCCAACACAAAAGTGGCATTTCCCGAAAACCATTAAGGTGCTCTGTAACTTCAAGTACATCATTTGAAAGCAGAAACAGCATGTGTTTTGCAAATCATTTCCATCTCGAGACTCGTATAAAGGTCTTACATTTACCACTTAGAGGCAGAAACTAGAGTGAAGGGTTATTTTCAAAATATGTTTTCTTTCCTTCAAGGTAAAAGCCTCGAAGCAAATGATGTCTTGTCTGTATTACCAAGTCACTTCTCGGGTTAAGGTGTCATCTCTGTGGCTGCAGTCAGCCTGGAATTACTGCAGGAGTATTACAGGAGAAATGGACGGACTCTGATTACTCATCATGGGATGCTGTTTTATTGTAGACTCTAATGAAAATAACAGCCAACGCATGGTGATTTAAATGTATGCAGGCTCATTTACTAGGACTAACATCTCTTGTAACACTTCAAGTAACTTGGTAGTTTGCAAATGAAGCCATCTTTAAAAGATGTGAACAGGATTAACATATATTGTACACTGTTGTAACTCAATGTTTTTGAGGCTACAAACTACTAGTTTGCAATTTAAAAAAAGGTTTTCTGCTGCAATGATGGCTCTATTCATCTAAATCGGAGGTGTGTGTGTGTGTGTAAAATCTAAGTGAATTGTAAGTAGAAGGACAGAAAGAAGGATGAGGTACTGTTGCTTTTCCTGTAGAGGGCATTGTTTTATCATGGAAGGGAAATGCATTCATGTTTTTGACACAGTTGGTTGAAAATGGCACCAGAGAGGAACACTCTGTTTTTTAGGGCAGCTCAAATCAACACATTTACATGTACAGACTGGCAGATTTGGTTTAAAGTGCACAGTATGAATGAATGTATGGGTAAATGTAACTAGTACTTTGCGTGGTCAGTAAGAAAACGTGTGAGTACATTACAGCATATGTGTTTTTGTGGATCGAACACACTGTGGTCAGACTAGTTTGTGTATTTAGTATTAGTTATCTCCTTTTTGCTGGATTAAACAAGTGTAAAACCAGGCTTATGGTTGAGTAGTCCACTTGTAACTCTCTAATTGAGGGAAGTGACCCAGACACACCAGCAAGGCCGCCATAATAACATCTGCTTAAATTCCTTAATGCTTCCTTTGCAGCCATGTCACTTATCGGGATGACTGGAAAGTGGTACAAAACATCATGCAAATTATTATGTGTTTCCGCATAATATACCATAATTTTGCTAATACATAAATATGTTTTGAACACACAAAAACTGTAATGGAAACATCTATTCAACACAGTTTTATAAAAGTGTGCTTGCTATAGTTAGTGGGGGGGGGGGGTTCTTGAGTGAAGGGAGCTTTTTTTCCTTTTTCCTTTAGTTTAGGAAAGTGCTGCACAAAGGAAGATAATTATCCATATTCATGTGATTAAAATACAAGTGAGGACTATGTAATTTGTTTTGCATTGGCTATGTCACCAAATTGGACGTTGCTGTAGCCAGTCTTCAGGATTATTGCTAATTAATTTGACTTCAGAATTGCTGAAATCCTTAATAAGGACATGTGGATCATCTCTTCAGCAGAGGGAGAAAATGAGTGGACACCAGTCCTATTAATGTCACTTTCAGGCTGGTAAGCTTTTATCTTTTTCAACCTCAGTAGTGAAATAGAAACATGGACTAGGCTGTCCATGTTTCTACAGTCTGTACAAAACAACACGGTTATGAAACACAGGGGCATTGCAGGTCCAATAAAAACACATCAAAATCATTCTAACAGATTAAATATCTGTGACTAGTGTAAGTGCAGTCTGATTTTCGATATGTTTTAGGAAAAAATGTATTTCATTTACCCCACAGTAAATAAAAGAATAACCAATTAAAACAGAAGTACCTTCAAATAAAAAAGAAGTGACAAAAATCAACAAAAACAGTTAAATGCTTTCAAACCCGACCTTAGGAAAAAATATTTTAAAAGTATTCCAATTATCTGAAAAGGCCCTTTGCAACTCTTGTTGTCCTGGCACTAGTTGCAGTGCAAGTAGACAGAACAGGTTAATCAAGAGCTGACTGAAGGTTTGGACCTCTTTTTCTAGTTGGCAGCCATGGCAGCACAGCTAATCCTCTGGCATACCACTCTGGTGTCTTTCTGGTGTTCATTGTGCTCGTCTCTCTTATGTTACTTGTAGTTCAGGCCTGAAGCTCCAAATTACAGCCACCAAAATGTCCTAACCTGCAAGTTAGTTCTTGCAGCCTTTTGTCATGCTACTCAGAAAGCCGAATTATTCAATAATTAAATCTAGCAGGGTAAACATACCAATCAATTTTTTTAAACAAAGAAAAAACGAAATAAAACAAGCAGAAAACCTAAACCACTAAAAGCAACAAAATAAACATGCAAAACACATTAAACCAAGTATTCTGCCTGGTGATGAGTACTGATTCCAGTATTTTTCTGCACAGTTTTAATTCTGCACACTTTTTCTACAAGCTGCATGAGGTAATGGAGGGCCCACTCACGTTAAGAGATCTGACTGGGCAATGCAGGTTCAGTTATGAAAATAAACGAATGTGCTGTTTTAGCGCTTGCACGGCCGGTGCGCAGCAACCCTTCAGGCCGGCCCATTGGCCCAAAAATGTGTCGGCCCACCGGGAAAGTGCCCAGCATGCCAGATTACCAGTCTAGCCCATATCTCCAGCATGTATTTAGTTCTATGGATTTATAAATTGAATTGGTTTTCCCTGTTAATTCTGCCAGACTTCTTTAGCATTTCCCTTTTGCTTTGCAGTTGACATGAATAAAAAATGCTGTCATGGCCTTTCTGAGCTCTTTCACAACCTTATTTCTCAGTATAATAAATACAAGCCTGCCATTTGGTGCTTTATTCTAAAGAGGTACCTTAGAGCATGGTCCTTTGGTTTTATAAGTGAAAGTACATTTCCATTAAAGCAAGGTAAAAAGTCGTTTTGGCCTGTTTTACTTTTCATTTTTCAAAAAAAAAAAATCTATGTATAGTTCTCTGAAGTACAGTCATGAAAGCATTATAGCTATTATCCAGGCTTTTATGCAAAAAAAAAAAATCACTACAGTTTATTTCATTGATTGCGTTTTCCAGACTGTAAAAGCCAAGTCAACGAGAGTTTCTGAGATTCTAGTTGATCCTTCAATAACCTGTTGGAAATAAAAGTTGCTTGTTACCCTTTTTAATGCTTTTCATTTTAGTTTATTATTTCTAATGTAAATTGAAGTCCCCAAATAAAATGGCCTCATTATTGTTACCACAGTCTTTAATATTCACTTTGTCATAAAACACTGCAGATGGTAGTCTATATGTTCCAATTATAGTGAAGGACATTTGAGCTGAGAGTGTTAATTTGAGTCATTAACACACGACTAATTAATCTGTTTACAGCTATTCTTAACATAGAAAAGCACAGCCTGCCCTGACCATCAGAACATATTGCAACCTTGCACATTTAATATGTCAGCTGTGGCGTTTTCATGTAGTTGTGTTTCTAAGAACCACAAATTTAAAAAAAAAAATCCAAATGTGGTTCATACATACAGTAAGATGTTGTAATGTTTCAGTTTAGGAATGGAGCTTCATATGTATAAATAGTCCTCTTTCTTATTTGCCATGGAAGGTGGCAACATCGTCAATTTATGGCCCCACAAATATTTACATCCACTCTTTTGTTATGAGAGGGAACAGAAAGAGGTTTTCACCCACTGCAAATGTACTCCAATGGATTCCTCCAAAATCACAACTGAATGTCGCAGGATGCAGATGCCGTATGTGTCAGGGGAAATGGGATTGGTGGACCAGAATAGAGAAGGGAGCAACAGTTCACAAGTAACGAGAGAAATGTGAAATAAAAGCCCAGCAAAGATTATTTTAAAAACACAGTATGAAAAAACCATGACTGCAGGGACTTTAGGTCATTGATCTCTGATTTGTCATTTATATTTGTTTATTTGCTTATTATAAAGTTTTATGTGACATGGCTTGGCACTACGGATGAAAATTAGCAGCTTCAGTAAAACATTGCATTTTCACACTTTACATGTTTGATTACTGCTTAATATTGATGATCATTAACATGTATTGCCCATCGTAAAATAAAAATAAAAACCCACTGGCTGAAATTCTCCCACAGACTGTGGATTCCCTTTGGATGCCACTGATAATCAGAAACAGAGGACAAGCTTGTTGATGCCATTTGAGGGCATTTGGAGGTGTTTGGTTCAAATTTGCTTTTAGAAAAAGACAAGAAAAAGGAGAGAGCTTGGAGAAAAGTTCTGGAAAGCTGGTAAGTTGTGGAAATCTGTCACTATAACTTTTTTCCAGTTATCAGCACTTCTTCATGTCCCAGTGGACTGAATTTACCCAAATAACAACATGCAAAAATTCCCTTTGCATTTGGTGTGAACGCGCCATTAAGATTCAAATTAATGGATGGCAGTGCTTTATGCTGCACTATTGTGGCTGGTTGTAATCAGTGTGGAGTCCAGGACTGAGGTGAGAGCACTTTAATAGACTCTCAGCATCAATGTTTAGTACTGTTTTATTATTGTTAAAGCATTACACACCACACACACACACACACACACACACACACACACACACACACACACACACACACACACACACACACAGAGTATCGTTTGCAGCTAGAGTTAAAGAAGTTCTCTTGATTCCCTCAATGCTTCCCGGAGAGGTTTGAATTAGGATAAAACAGGAATTTATTTTTAGTCTCCTTCCACCTTTTCTCTGTGCTCCTGTTCTTCTGCTTTTCTTTTCTCCTCCTCACCTCTCCTGCCCAGTCTTGGTTCCTTCTTCCTCATAATGTTCTCTAAAATATACTTTTTTTGCTCTTCTTCCGCCCCTCTTTCCCTCATTCCCTCTCGACCCCACTCATCATGAGAACATCTGGAGGTGTCATTAAAAAAACCTGTTCCTTCAGGAGTACACACACTCTCTCTCTCTCACACACACACACACACACACACACACACACACACACACACACACACACACACACACACACACACAGATCAGCATGGACAAGCATTACTTCTAGTGACATTACTGTAATGTTATTTTTATGCGAATTCAACATAAAATTGGCGGGGGAGAACAGAAAAGACAGAAAGGAACATTGAGAACTTAAAAAAACCCACAAAACCAAAGGGACACACAGTGCCCAAGGAGCACAGAGCAATCTTTCATTTATTCAATTAGCTAACAAGGTGAGGGAGCCAGGCGCCGACAGAGGATTGATAGAGGGGAAAAACTTCTCTCAGCAGGCGACGCTTACTCAGGACTTTTACTCCCGTCTCTCTTTGCTTCTCTCTGTCTTCTCCTTTTTTCAGAGGAGCGCTTTGGCAGGAGAAAGAAGGGAGGAGACTGTGTGGATGACCTTGAGCAGCTGTTCTGTGTCTTGGGAGGAATAACAGGGAGCAGATGAAGACAAAAAGAAAGAAAAACAGAAGCACATGAAATGTTTTTGAATCAATACTTTATTTTATTTTTAAGTCCTTACTTTTACTTTTCAGACTTTAAGAACATTTAACAGATTATTTATTTATTTGGCAAACATTTCAAGAAAAATGTATAATGTTGTGTTGATGTTGTATCAGCAACTTTTTCCATCACCTCCCTTGTAAACAACGAGCCTAGAGTGACTGTCTCATCAAATATTGAATATTGATCGGACAGTTATGTGGTAAATATTGAGAATACTTTATGATATCATGAATAACTTTCAGGCAAGGTTACATGCGATTCACACTCTACTCTTATAAATCTTCCTCATTAATACTCTGAGAAACCGCTTGGAAACAGTGGTGAGAGAAAACTGGCATTCAAACAGGAAGAAAGTTGAACATGGCTGAGGTGGCTTCAAAATATTTTAGTGGTGAAGTTGCAGAGTGAAATAAATTGAAATTTGCTGGCTTCTGGTAGAGTTTTCCTTTAAACAGCCTAACAGAGTGATTCAGCTCCACTGCCAGGTGGATAGATACAAAAGCTATCACTCTCTATAAGACTCTCTTGCATCTGGAAGAGAATCAGTAGGCTCAGGTAGTAATGATATATATTGTTTATTATCAGTTTCAATCCTATTATTATCATTATTATTATTTCAGCTAGTGTATTAAAAGAATTTCCAAAGTAGCTAAATGTATTTTGTACCATATCGTATGAACACAACACAAAGTTAGAAGAAAACAAGGAATTTAAAGAAGCTTTAGCAAGCAGCCCATCCCCTCTGTTGACCATAAATATCACAGCACAATATCAAGGCACTGATGACAATGTTTTTTCTTTTTTCACTAAATAAAATTGAATTTCTCTGTGTAGTCTGTTTTTAATTTGACCTCGGAAAATGTTGGCCTGCAGATACCTCCTCCCTCCAGTCTTCATACTAAGGTAAACTGATTGCTTCTGGACAACACAATCTATCACTCAGCAACAAGGTGAAGAAGAATCTAGCATTTACCTACTGTGGTTTTATTAGCATCTCATCATAAGCAATGAAGGCTTAGACGAGCTAACACTGCAGCTTACACAATCAAGTAAAAACACGCAGTGGTCACTGATAAGTACCTAACTGACTGTCTAAAGGTGGACTGTGTCTTCCTGGCTGACGAATGTCAAATGCAGCTTTTTTTAGCCACAGTCCAGTGCTTGGAGAGTGACATGCTGACCCCTGGCCCAGGTTCACGCTCTGACATTAAGCTTGACATTTCAGAAGGATGTCAGCTTCCATCGCTAGTAAAGGTCAGTGCTGCTGTCCTGTCAGCAGAAGGTCATAAACTCTGACCCCAAGGAAGAATCTCTGTATTTTTACGTACGTCGAAATGGTGATTAAGAGCATAATGAATGGCTTTTCCAAACATCTGCATTGAGCAAGCCTTACTTACACACTTACACTTATACACACACATGTGGTCCCAGTGACCTTGAGGGGTGTTAGATTTGGGTCAGGATCAGTAAGTGTCTCACAGCCCATCTGTGCCACTCTGGAAACAGTTCCAAGTGAGTCCACTGGGAGAGAGGCCACCTTTGCTGGTGTGGCAGCATAAACCAGCAGTAATTTTAAAAAGAGAGAGAGAGGAAAGACACTGTTGGATTCAGAATGGATGAAAGAGACTGGAAAGTAATTACAGTGGTTGAATGTAATCAAGAAAAATGTCCTTAAGTGCTGTATGAAGTATCATTTTGAAGTATTGTTATTTCACTATTTTATTCTACATCATATGTCTGAAATTGTCTGGCTTTAGAAGTATTATGAGAAAGAAGCCTCTAATTGTGTCTTTACTGCAACTGTGTCAAGTTTAAGAAAGAAAACAGACATTTCCTCTGTGAAGTCCAAAGATAGTTCAGAGAACACTTGGTAAACACTGTTTAGAAGCACTACTTTCATTTCATCATTAGATGTCAGGATATGGCAGATTGCAGTCAACTGAATTCAGTTTTCTTACCTCTCCCAATTCAAGCGCATAATCCTAGCTAGGATGGCCACTGTAGGAGAAACAGCTATGGTGACCATTGAGCATTAGTGAGTACAGACCAGGTGTCCACGTCCAGTTACTCTAGAGGAAACTGTAAAACTCTGTGAAAGGAGTTTGATAGCCGTCAATTAGTCAGTGAAGCTCACTTCTGTCCTGTCATTAGCTTGCATAATCTTAGTTTACAACCAGCTTCTGTTGTTTAACCAGCTCCTTGTCAGCTATCCGGAGACAGGATGGTGCTGTGTTTAATCTGCTGACAATATCGTGAATAAATAAACATGGTGTTGCACATTTTCATGTGTTGGAGCTCTGAATATGGTGCCGGATACGAGGCTTGTGGTTGGGAGGAAGAGAAAAGACATAATGAGGTGAAGATGATAACATGTATACATAAAACCTGTTAAATGTCAAATGTAGTCTGAGAGAGCTATTTGTAGTCTTTAAATTAAAAGTAACTTTTAAGGTGTATTGTGGACATTCTCTAGACACATACAGAAAATACGATTAGTTCAAAATAGCAATGTACATCTTGGCCAATCTTTTTAATTTAAGTTAATTGAACCATTTTTGTTGGAAGATGTAATTACACACTAATCAGTCTATATTTATAAGTACAACATTCCTTCTTCTTTTAAATGACTTACTGTACTTACTGTACTTTTAAGAATGCACTAGTGGTATTAAGGAAGTTAGAAGCAACACACACATTTGAATCAAACAAAGCCAAAAATAGTTTGCGACTATCTAGCTATCTGTGTACTTCTAAAAGTCTTTTGTTGGCTAAAAGCTAACATCAGGGTCCTTAGAGCTCATAAAAGTAATGTAATATCTCGTGATAATAATTTTAATATTTATATTAACTAGTTTACACTGGATTAGTCTGGTAATTGACTGAGATTCGCTAATTAGTCAAGATATTTGCAGATAAACCTACTTGTTCATAAGCAAAAGTGCTAAAAGTTTTTTCACATGATTTTTATAACTTTTATTAGGAAGACACTCAGGGATTGCTACAATTAGAATTAGCTAATGATTGGGAACTATCCTCTGGGGACAGTGAATGAGTGAACAAAATGTGCTAATTCATTGTGCAGGTGTTGAGTTATTTCAGCAGTATCTGCTGTTGTAGACCTTATTTTTCTTTATTATATAATGCAGTCAGAGGAGACAGATATTGAAAGACACACAACAAAGAAACCTCAGGTCATAGTCAAACCCAGGCTTTTGTATTTAGCCTTAAGGCACAGTCGCCTACTCAACCAGTGAGCTAAACTGTGCCCACGCACTCCTTTGTCACCATGCAGACCTTCTAACATTGTGTATGCCCCACAAATTAGCCCCACGCAACCATCCCCACTCTTTCTAAACCTCAAGTTCAGCGCTGCACTCAGGTCCCAGTGAATAGTTGCAAAATTTGAGGCAGATCGCATGAACAGCTGTCAAGATAGCTGAAGAACAGACAGACATCAAAAGCTTCAACATGCTGGATCTGACGCAACTAAGTGAAGCAACAAAGGATATATGTGACTCGACCAATACGTTTTTGGTGACCATTAAGTTACGTATACACTGTAACATGTAATTCTAGATGTTTGATATTGTAACATATTATTCTATATCAGTTTGACAATAGATGACTGAAGTTGTTGTTATAGCACAGAATTACAAGTTGAAAACGTCCCAATTACACCAAAAAAAGCTAACTTAAAAACTCATGTGGAGCTAAATCAGCAACTTATGTGAACTTGACAATGTAGTGAAGATGAGCACAGCAGGGTTCAAAACTGCTTCACGTAACTGCTATCCAGGTGCATCATGGGAAATTGGCGGTTAATGACATGCTCACTTTACTTGGACGTATTCTAATCATCTTCATTGGAATCTACTTTCAAGGTGAGTAACATTGATTATAACTATAAGGAAAGAGAGCTGCAAAAGTTAGAACAAGTTTTAAATCTATGGCGTGATGTGTGTTTTTCTCTTTTACCGAAATGTTTGCTTTAGCTGATGTTACTTTAGCCAATGAGGTCCAGCTTGTGTGTCATGACCAAACTTAACCTAATAAACTGAAATATGGCGTTTTTTGTGGTTTTAATGTAGCACGGACCAAATCAAACGTATTGTTCCGCTAGCTTTAAGGTTGCACATTCAACCACTGTTGCGATATTAGCAAGCTAACTCAGCTAATTAATAAAGCTTATTTCATATTGTCTCTGTACTTGTAAATTTCTTTCAAGTTCACAGGCTGTTGTATTTTGGTGGAAGTTCATTTTGGCAATATTTACAATAAGTGAGTGGGTTCAAAAAACTTTTTGGCAGGACTTCTATGCTTGTTGTCATCTGTTTACCTCTATGTAATCACTTAAGTTTACTTACTGTTTATTTACTGCTGCATGCTAAGCTGCAAGAGTGCACTGAGGATTGAGACAAAATATAGTCTACAAACCAGCGTTATATTAGTTTTTATCAGATAGTCATCTAGTGTGTTTATTTCTTGCAGTAATGATATTCTGCAATTATTTCTTTCCCTGAAAAACGTTATGCTTAACATCAGCTCCATTTTGACTTATTTTTGAACTCTTGTGATCAGTATAACAAAATTGTGTGTGAGTTTCCATACTAAAAGAGCTGTAGTGATAAAATAATTGGCATCATAGACACATATTTTTGTCCAAATCCCTCGGGTTGTTTCTGATTTTTCTTTCTCTTTTTTTTCTCTTTTTTTTTTGGTGGGGGGGATAATTTAGCTTTTAATTTAACTGCATTCCCCGTGTTGTAACAAAAATAAAATTGTTTATAGGTGTCAGAAAATGATATGCAAACATGCCTATATGGCGAGAACAATATAATTATAACATGTATATATATGTATATTTATTTATTTATTTATTTATTTATTTATTTATTTATTTATTTATTTTTAGGTCTGTGAAGCCAAACTTGAGGCTGGGCATTTATTTTTGTCAGTGAAGTCAAATGTAAGGTAAGTTACCTTTTGTGTATTTTTTCATACTGGAAACACCAAAGATTATATTGTAATTTAATAGCTCTGTAGAACAAATTATATAAAGATTGTAGTGTCAGGGTACTTCTTAAGAAGTAATATAGCGCTATTGATGATCACATAAACTAAATATTCAGACGTGCTACCAACAAATGATTCATTAACAAAAGCAATGGAGCAGACTGTTTAGGCTCTTGTGGTTGTAATAGCATCTATAACTGAAGGTTTGTCATTAATTTATTTTCACAGGTCTAGATGATCACATCTGTTTTTGTCATTTAAATGAGGTGGACTTGCAAACTTTGCATTTTTTGTGGAAATTGCTGTCCACTACCTGCATATACACAGAATGTGCACAGTATTTCAGATCTAAAAAAAATGCCTTAGAGGTTAATTTAAGAGATCATGGGGTCACAGAAGGAGTATGTAATGGACTTGCTGGCTTTATTGTAAAAAGCCTGTTGTGTAACTTTAGTGAGGCAGCTGGACTAAAGCAATATATTGTTCATCAAGGTAAACATCTGAGGAATAAAGAAATTGTTACTTGTCCTTTTGATCAGTGTTCTTTTACATCCCACATTTACTCCAGTTTTACATCACATAAGAGTTGTTTTCACACTCATTCTGCTTTAAAAGATTTCAAGATAGAGATATTGTTCTCTGAATGGCAGGTAAAATGCGTCTTTTTGTTTGTTTGCTTTTGTATGTGTGTGCGTTTTCTCTAATGGTTCTCAGATGACAGGTTGGTTAAATTTAGGTCTCAAAGCATTTAAAAAAAATTCTGCCTGTACTCCCCACCCCTCTTCTTTCATTGCTCAGGCTGAAGCAGAATTTGTCCGTCTTACATCTGTTGACCTGAAAGGGTCCCTCTTTGCTGGGCTTGACCAATATGGAGAGGTTCATGGAGCTGTACAAAACCGAGAGTGGCATAGCAACTAGGCTCATAAAATGCCTCGATGATGATGTAAGTGTTCAACTGCTAAATGTTCTCCTTTAACCTCCTAAGACCCGAACTCTTCCACGACATGCATTTTTAATTTCTCTTTGATATTTGGGCATATTGGGGCCCGATGAATGTAAAAACAAAGAATTTCCAGATTTTTTTTTTTTACCTTATTTTTTTTTTTAAGAAAAATGAGAGCCACAAATGAGGATATTCATTTAAAATTTTGATAGAACAGTAGCAGTATAATGTCCTCGTAAGTGGATATCAGGCCCATGTAGAGCAAAATTGAGTATTTTGGTCAAAATAACCAAAAATGTGATGTCCACATATGTGGACGGCAGGTCCTAGGAGGTTAAGTTTTAGGTTATCCATTTCAACTGATGAACTCATTCAAAGAAAGCTGATAAGTAAAGTCTGTCATCATATTTCACAACTGGACATTTAGTGTGTTAACTTTTACGGAATCTGTGTATATTGGTGGTAGGTTGGATATCATATTCTACTTGAATGCGCTGATCAGCCTGACTCAAATTAAAAGATATTAAAACATTAAAAGGCAGGTGTAACTGACCCAGTTATCTCCATTGATACTCATATATTGATGAAATTATGTAGCAAGAAGCTGTGAATTTGGAGCTGTCTACATGCTTCATAAACACTGTTTAAAAAGTATTTTGTTTTCTTTTTGACTTCTTTGACCAGAGCTCTACACAAAGGAAGAAGACAGAGGACCTCATTTTCTCAAGGAAGATCCCTCACACACTTTCAAGACTGTGAAGGTTAGCATTGTTACTTTTAGTTAATTCTATATTTACAGCACCACAGTGGATTTTAAATCAAACAATCCAGATGTGAGTGAAGTGCAAAATGTCAGCCTTAACTCAAAGGGTTAACTCCCTCCTCCCTGTAAATGCCACATGATAACATGTATACTTTTCCTCACCAAATGTATTAATACGGCATCTGTGACACTGGATTTGGTCTGGGTTTCAGAAAAACTAACTGGGAAACTAGCATTGATATTGTTAGTTTCTTGTGTTTATTCATGTCTTCCCCAGGGTCTTTGACATTTCGCTGCTGTACTGTTCACTACAGCTTTGCGTTTGATTTCTCACATTGTATATTGTAATGGCAGAGATATTAGGATATTTAAGGGGTTGCAGTGGCTGCTACAGCCCTGACCCCCATCGTGAGCAAATGCTTCGAGAAGCTGGTCAGGGACTTCATCTGCTCTGCACTACCCGACTCACTGGACCCTCTACAATTCGCATACCGCCACAACAGGTCCACTGATGATGCCATAGCCCTGACACTACATACTGCCCTCTCACACCTGGAGAAGAGAGACACGTATGTGAGAATGCTGTTTGTAGATTACAGTTCAGCATTCAATACCATCGTTCCCTCGAAGCTGGACAGGAAACTGCAGGATCTAGGACTAAGCAGCTCCCTCTGCAGCTGGATCCTTAACTTCCTGTCTGACAGACGCCAAGTGGTCAGACTGGGCAGCATCACCTCATCCCCCGTCACAATGAACACTGGTACACATAAACAAAACAGTGAAGAAGGCGCAGCAGCGCCTTTTCTTTCTCAGGAGACTGAAAAGATTCGGCATGAGCCCCCGCATCCTCAGGACCTTCTACCGCTGTGCCATTGAGAGCATCCTCACTGGATGCATCGCCACCTGGTATGGCAACAGCACCACCTACAACCGCAAAGCTCTCCAGAGAGTAGTGTGGTGTTCTGAACGGATAATTGGAGGTGAGCTTCCCTCCCTCCAAGACATCTACAGGAAGCAGTGCCTGAGGAAAGCAGGGAGGATCATCAAGATCATCAAACACTTCATAGACACCTCACCTTCACTTACCAGAACTTCAACATTATGCACTCCATACTGTATATAAATGCCACTTGTTTTGCACATGTCCAACTGCCAACCTCTGTATATTTTATTTTTTTTATTCTATTTAATTTTTAAAATATGTATATATATATATACACACACACACACGTAGATATACATATTTAGTATACACATTCAGTAATGCACATATACTCTTATATTGTATATATATTTATTAATGTAATTCTCAGATTTACCCATTCTTATATTTTGCTTGTTTTTATGTTATTGTATTTTTGCACACCTCTGTTGCTTGTGAAGCTCGCACACAAGAATTTCACTCGCATGTACTGTACCAGTGTACCTGCACATGTGATGTGACAATAAAAGTGATTTAATTTGATTTGAGCTGTGGGGGGCAATACTTTGGTGAAATGTCTTGGACCCTGGAAAAGAGACTGTGTGGACTGGGTAAGCAATTAAGGTTACTGGCCCAGAGTCATTGGACAGCTGGGTAAAGGCAGATGTTGTCATTCAATGCCAGTTATGCAATGTGTCCAGCCATGTCTATATGCTCTTTTTTCATGCTGTTAATATAACAGCATTGTCTGTGGAGCCACAATCTGATCCTGTAGTTTAGCTCCAGTTTGCACATTTCATGTATTCTCAGTCACATTTGATTCAGAGCCCTTAGCCCAATTGAATTTAAATTTAAATTTTTGTTCACATTCTGCAATTGAAGATATGCTCTGTTATTTATGAACATGGTCTTTGTTTAAAGCAAGAAATGGATTTGTAACATGGGGGTGCATATCTCATTCTGAAAAAACTTCAGCAACTAATAAGTGTTACCCAAAGCCAATCACCATCATCCAAGGCATCAGTATGGCTCTTCTATGGAAAGATAGGAATCCTAAAGCACAGGGAATAGTGTGTAATTTTTTGAAGTCAAGTATGTTAAATGATTTTTTTTTTGTCTTTGAACCCTTTTATAGCCCACTGATATTGAAGACACATTTACTAAGAGGATGAAAGTTGGCATTGTGTTGGTGAAAGAAGACGACATCATCGATGTGTTGGTTGTCCTTGATGCGTCAGTAATCCCGTCTAATCTGGGGGATGTCTCGAGTGCCATTTCCATGCTGATGGGCCTTCTTTTTGCTCTCAACATAGACTATCCAAAGGAACTTAAGTACACCTTTGAAGTAATTCAGAAGGTCCTCATGAACACTGGTGGAAGGCAGTGCTCCTCACTTGTGCATGGTCTAAGAAACAAACTCTTGCGGAAAGCCATGCAGAACTGCGTTAAAGACAGTTTTTATTTTACTGTTTGTTTTTACATACTTGCAAGCTCTCATATTTCACTTTTGTATGTCACTAAATGACTAGACTTTACATTCCAGATTAGACAATCACTCATTTGTTCATGGTTTAAGAAACTTACTTCTGTGAACAACAATATAATGGAGGACTCTGCAAATGCTTATCTCATGCAAGTCTGTAGTTTTTCCTTTGTTTTGCAATTGAGCCGACTGAAACTGATGTTTCTGAAACTTACATATTATCAAATGTTTCAGAAGCATGCAGCACTCATTTTCAGAGCAGTTGGTTCTGTGGAATTTGTTGCAGTTGTAAATGAAGACAAATACAGGAGTTTGAAGTCTTAATTGTTATAAACTGATCTCTACTGTCAATTAACAGTACAGGTGTTGTACTATTTTAATATTTCAAGTTTTATGCTAACAGGTGTGACTAAGCCTGATGAGCTACATCACTGATTTTTCTGTTTCTCAGATGAGTAAGATGGCGCAATAAATGTTGAATGTTGGGTGCTCATGAGTAATTGTCTTGTCATGTTCTTAAAACAAACTTTCTGTATGAAATGATCAGATACACTTTAATTGAATCTGTGGGTTTTTATTTTTTTGTAAACAACAGAAAATTAATTTAAATGAATGTAGACATTTAAACTTGAGATCAGAGATAAACCTAACAGGTAGTTTCGCTGAAATGGATGATGGAAAGCTCAAAGAAATACTTAAGATGTTCAATACACTTTTTTTTTTTACATCCAGTCAATCAACTCTGATAATTAAAATAAAACTGATTTACAAGTTCACAAGTTTACAAGACTATTAAAGCAGTTGAACTGACTAACAAACCTCAGTCAACTAAACTAAGACAAAAGTTTAGACAACGTGTGATTTTTCATCAAGATAACAATTGGTTGTGTTACAAGGACAAACTCTATTTCTTGACTTAACTTAAAATTTTAAGGAAGCCCTTTACATCATATTATTAAGTTGAAACAACAAGTTATATTTTACAGTGTAGGCAATATATGTCAACTTGGTCTCACGGCCATTCATGAAATACTCATAAAACTTAATCTGTTCAATGGGTTGTATAGATGTTAATAATGTTAATAATTGCTTTATGTGTAGCCATACAATATTTTTGCAATGTTCTCTGCTGAGAGATACTGTATATGCATATATGTACTACAATCATTATAATAATAAGTATGTGGAAATGTTCTTACATTCCACAAAAATCAACTGCATATGCAAAATTACGATTGGATTTAAGAAATGTGCACATTGGCCTGCTTTGTTCTTACAAGTGTTTTATATTCAGTCAGAATCATTCTAAACAAATGATCGTGCAATCTGAATACAGTCTAAATACCACCTTAATACTGCCATCACTGTAAAGACAAACATTTTCAGAGTTGAGAGAAGCCTGCACCTCTAAGGCAAGAAGGCATTGGAAAGTCCAGCTGAAGAAGCATAAAAGGCACAGCTTTCCAATGTGTTTCCACTGAACAATCAATCACTCTTTATTGATAGACTTTACGTCCATAGTTTATAAAAAAAAACAAAAAAAACAAAGCACAACACAAACCTTAGTAAAAAAAATATATATATATTTGTTACAATATAAAACTATAATATACATAAAAATGCACAATTACTTACAAGAAATTAATAAATACACAAACACTTCAACCAGCGCTTCCTCAGACTGGATGAGTTACAGGAACCACTCATTGTGTGAACCACTCTGTGAGCGCTAAAATTATACTGAACTGACAACAGGTTTTTTTTGTTTGTTTGGTTTTTTTTGAATCAGCAATAAAACACACTTCTAAGGTGCAGCCACTACATTTTACAATAAATGTAGTGGTGGACTCAAAGACCGGGAAGATCGGAAGTGCGAAGCTTGTAGGCTTCTGAAATGGGACGGTCTAGCCTCCGTCGAGCTGCCCAGGTTGCCTAGCAACCATGATACTACCCGCTGGAAAAGTGTCATACAGCATTGTTTGACAGAAATGAAGGAGAACATATTTTGTCCATTTGTTTGTTTCTACATGAGCTGTGTGTGATTTGATAAGTATCTGAGGCTGAGACCATGGGACTGTAAAAAACATGATTGTTGGGCTTCATTTCTGTACTGAACAGTCATTTTAAGATTAGTTAGTAAATAACAATTAGCTTATGTTGTTCATTAGTAATGTAAATATAATATGTCCAATATTATAGTAATTATATTAATCATTATTAGTTATTACAGCAGTGAACTTGAACTCTGTGTTAAATACTGAGCTTCAGTAAAGATTCAAGTTGCAGTTATTTATATTTCCTATCACTTTAAATCTTCACTCAAAGACAAGTATCTTTGACAGTGTATATATAGATGTAATATATATAAGAGACAAATATTGTTATTTTAATATGTTGGCATTGCTAAATTTGGCTCAGTGCTTACATATATGTGTAAAAAGGAAATGTACGAGCTGTGATAAATGTTTCTGATAGAATGGAGAGTAGACTGATATATTAAATATTCCTTTATTAGGTGAGAAAATCAGACCATGTCATAACTGATTTAAGTCATACAGAATAGATATCAGAGCCTTAAACAGGCTGACTTCTGCTAAATGGGCCAAACTGGGCAGAAAGTATACAAACACATAACATCCTTATAGAATATGATGTAGATAGATAGATAGATATAATTTTATTTCGAACATTCAAATATAATTGAAATAACAACAGAAAAAAAACAAAAAACAAAACTTAAAAATCATCAAGTTTTCATGTATATATCTTTGTCTACAGAATGCGTGTGCTCGAAAAGGAGTAGGATGAAGTTTACACTTTTCTTGTTCCTACCCCCTTATTTCAAATTTCATTGCTTACAAATCCATATCCAGGATTCAACATTATTTGATCATATATGTACAAGTCTAACACATTGAACATACACAAACAAAAACCATTTTCAGCACGTAAACCAGAACAACAACAAACTACATTTTTACATAAACTAATCACCCTGTCTATAACACCCGCTTAATCTCTGAGTTTATTTTATATCTGTGTGACAAACAGTGTTGGGGAGTAACGGAATACATGTACCGCCGTTACGTATTTAGAATACAAAATATGAGTAACTGTATTCCGTTACAGTTACCGTTTAAAAAGGTGGTATTCAGAATACAGTTACTTTGTTGAAATAAATGGATTACACGGCGGTACTTTCCTGTTTCATATTGTTGCTGGTCAGGACTGTTTGGGTTTGTTTGACAGCTACGCTCTGTTGTTCCAGGCGGCAGCGTTACGGTTGCCATGGTTACAGGGTGCCGCGCTCTCTCTCTCTGCGTGTTTCCTGGGTGAGAGAGCGCTTTTTTGTTGTTGTTGTTGTTGTGCTAAGCTAAAAGGCAGAATGCTACAGGCATGGCCCTAAAGAATGTAGCCTCATGGGCAGTGTAGTCCGTGCTGCAGCGAGAATGGACTACCATACACGTTATGTGTCTGTGAGCGAGGGAGGGAGAGAAAGGAAAAGTCCGAGCTGTCACGGAGCAAAAACGGGAGCTGGAAGCATGTAAATATAATAATAACCACTGCAGCCAAGAAGAGTGCCTGATGAGCCCATTTGTAAGTAAGACTCAACTGTACACTGTGTTCGTGTTTTCCTCCGGAAAAAATAAGTTCCGTTGGAGCAGCCTTTCAACGCCTCTCTCTGTCTCTCGCTAGCAAAGTTGACCCAGACAACAAAGTAAAGCTAGTTTTCAGCTACGAGCCCGACACGGAACCCACCGTATTAGCCAGAGGTCCCTTTACTACGGTTCGGAGCCGCGGACCTTCAGTAACAGTAATAAATCACAGCAATAGTACATTCACGTAGTTGTAAACAGCATGATAATATATTAAGTAATCCAAAGTATTCAGAATACGTTACCCTCATTGAGTAACGTAACGGAATACGTTACAGAATACATTTTGGGGCATGTATTCGGTATTCTGTAATGGAATACATTTTAAAAGTACCCAGATAGCAAGGAAACATTGAAACAATGTTGAGTCAATATCAGGCGACGTCATTGAAGCAACGTTGAAGTGTGACGTTGACCCAACATCACTCTTGCACCCATTTTTAACGTTGAAACAACGTCAGGTTTTGATGTTGAATCAATGTTGAAACCTGACATTGATTCGACGTTATATTTTCTAACACTGTTGACATTGAAACACTGTTGAGATATGGTATTGATTTTCCACCTCTTTCGCACAGTTGCTTTTTATTGAAAAAAAACCAAAAAAGGTCAATAGACATGTATCATTTGCAAAATACTTTATTAAAAGACAAAGTTTCCTATTTACATTTCTATGTTTCACGTCACTTTTTATTATTTACTCTGGGATGGGGATGGATGATGTGTGTCCTGCGCGCCACCCGTACGATCTGGAGCATATCTGAGCCATTTCTGGACTGCTTGAGCAAAGACCAACTCAGACATAGAGTTCGCCCCTACCTGCTGCGCCAGGCCATCTAGGACAAAAAATAGACACACACACAAAAAAAGGGAATTAGAGCACATGAATAAGCTCTTGTTAATTGTCTTCAGCAGGGAGAAAGTATGTAAACTCCTAGGCTGATAAACATGAAAGTCACCAGGCAGAAATCAGCAAACTGCCGCATTTGATTCCCAAAGAGCTATAAGCTGAAAATGTGATATGTCTTAGCATGGTGTGCCGTGTATCCTTTAAAAAAAAAAAAGAAAACATGGGGTCCTCGGGCTGTACAAAGTGTACAACCCGAGGACAAAACAAGCCGAAGACCAAAGACTCCATCTCCAGATTAACCGGACATGAAAGTCTTGTTATTAAGAAAGACAAAGTAATATAGCAAAAAACAGACATAGGAAATGTGAAACACACCCAGCACATCAATTGATCCCTTTATTGTTCACTTTAGGCTCATAAAACTACAATAAATGTTAAAACTTACCAAATATGCATCTACACAGCGCTGTCTCTTTAAATGCCCTTTTTTGCTTTGTCTGGTCCTTGGTATTTTTTCCCTGCCCAGTTGAGTACAGAGGCCAGCTCCTTTGTAATGGCATAAACCATTACACAGCGGACTCGCACCTCCAGTGTGGTCCAGCAGCACCAATCAACGCAAAGCGTCTCACCTATAGACACATTTTATGAGATGGAATTAGCGTGTCTCATGTCTTAAATGTGTATGCAAGTGCTTGTGTGTTTACTTCATGTAATTGATGATAGAAACATGTCATTTGGTTTTCCCTAAAGCCTGATTTTCAAGTCATACAAAGAATAAACCAAAGTATTGGCAGTGCAATGTATTTCTATTCACTTTTGTTGGATATTCATTTGTTAGTTCTTGTAACTGCTAAAAGTGTTTACTAGTTTTTGCCTGTCACATATATTTGTTATACCATGTAAACTGTGAAATTCCAAGATTTTCAAACTTGCCTTGTAATAGTGGCCTCACAGAGTCTCTGGAATCTACAGAAAAAAAAATCACAACAAGATGACATTCAGGAGTATAAATTGGGTTTTCTTTTTAGATAAGAGTACAATGACATTGTGATGCAGCTTTAAAGCTTTTTTAAAAGCATACCATCTATAGGGAAGACATCAGACTCTGCATGCTGGCGAGATCGCAAAGCTGTGTCGGTTTGTGCCGGAGTGGCGAAAGGTGCCGGAAGCTGGGTGGGGCATTATGATGGTTGCTATCAGTGGGCTGGGGGGCAGACTGCGGAGTGATGAGGGCTGTTTAGAAAAAAATAATTTTTTAAGTATTTAAGAATACAGACAACTTGTCAAAAAAGTTTCCTTGTGTCAGACACAGATATGTACACAGACACTAGACAGTATTTTATTACCTGGTATTTTCACTCGAGGGGCCTGGGGAAACCGTTTTTTTGTAGGCTGCTCATCCTCTGAGTCCGTATATGTGTACAGGGGATTTGGTCTAAAGAAAATAAATTAAAAACGGTCTTAAGTAATTGTAAATATGCTTTTGGCATATTGTTTCCTAAAGTTAGTTTGATTTCTAACAACACACACAGGAAACAGAGACGTGCAAGAAGGTACAGAATACAATGAATTTTTGAAGTGCACAAGTGTACACGGCTTTGCATGTTTAAAAAGTTTACAAACTTCCACTTTTTGGACTATATTATGTGGTGATATTGCAGTATGCAAGCACCACAGATATGTATAAAAGACAAGATCATAAATTCTTAACAATCAAAGATATGTTTGTGAATAAAAAAGTTTTACTTGTGCTTTCTTTTAAGACTGGTCTGGGTTTCTTCTTCGGACTGAAGGTCAGACGTAACACAGCGTTCACGTGGATATCTCTGAAGACTGCGTTCTGCTTCGTGAAATGTGCCTGGAAATACAAACACAATGTACGGCCAGACATACATTACGTGTGGACAAAAGGTGCAAACGCATAGAAAAATCAGCGGTTTCAAAAATACGCTGGTACGTGTGGACGTAGCCTTATTCATTATTCAAGGCACAAACGGAAAGTCATGTACGCGTGCAACGTAAAGTTAGTTGAGCGTGCAACGTACAGTCACGCATGCTGCGTGAGCTTTCAAACTGAGTCTAAAGTTTTCGTGTGCGAATTGAAGCGAGTGCTCTCCAATCATCAAAAGTAACAAAGTCATTGAACACGTTTATACAGTTAACTTTACGTTTATCAATCATATATCACAGATTTAGAATTTTTTGTAGTACTAAGCAACTACAGAGCGAAAGTCTGGGTCAAGCGCCGAGGCGACGGCAAGAACAAAGGAAACCTCGAAGCGTTAAAGCTAGCTTTGTAAGGGAATATAACGAAGAAATTATGAAACAAAAATGTTTTCTTTGTTGATATACTTTGTTCGCAGTGCAATTTATTTGTTGCCAGATTGTAAGAAGTAGACACAATTTAAAAAACTCGTTAATGTACAACATTAACAAGTTTTTTTTACTGTTATTCAAATGCAAACATGGAAATACCGAGTAGGAAAAAAAAATCATTCATTCTTACCTTATACTAATCGTGGTGCAGGCCAGTGCAGTGCATGAACTGATGCCTTCTCCGGTCAATTCCGCTGAGAGTAAATTAAATGTCCCGCTCTACTGTAGAAGACAATGAATACCGGGGGGGGGGGGTGTACCAATGTGAGAGGGGTGCTGCGGAATAGTCCAAGTGATCGCTGCTTTAATTTCCCGGTCAACTATACATAAATTGCACGTAGACACGATTTTTTAAAGCTGGTGAACCACACCAAGTCATTGATAACAAATGAACAATAAATCTACTTTCTCTGGTACTTTATACCCGCTTAGTTGCAATGCAATTTAACGCTCCACTACAAATCGATGGTTTTTGATGGTGACCGGAGCCGAATGATCGTCAACTATAAATAGACGTTTTCTCGACGTTGTTGTTGTCACCTGGTCGACTATAAATAGATCAAATATCAATGACAAAAAAACAACGGTGAATCAACATCGTTACAACGTCTCTATAGTAAGACCGTCGGTTTACCACAGTATTTCAATGTTGTTACAACATTGGCATTTCAACCCCGACCATATACGACGGTTCGGATGAAAAATCAACATAGATTCAATGTCGTCTTGCTATCTGGGTAACCTTCCCAACACTGGTGACAAACACCTTAATGAACACTTAAGGTTGGGTTACTCAGGCCTTGATCTATAAAAAAAATGAGGACACAATGAGACAACTCAGTCACTGAGAGGAAGATTTCCTATATTCATGCAATTTATTATTTTTGAACAATCGTGTGAATTTTTGTATTGATGTACTTGTCTTGATTTCATCTGTACAGGTGTTCCACACACTAACTCCTCTGACTGTAATGCTCTGATATTTTACATTTGTCCTTACTACTGGCTTGCTGAACATAAGGATTCCTCTCAGGTCATGAGTATTTGGTCTTATGTGGAACAAGTTCTGAATGTTGTGGGGCAAAGATTTATTTGCTGCTTTGTACATTGTTTGCGCAGTTCTGAGGTCAACCAAATCTTTAAATTTGAGAATATTTAATTTGATAAAAAGTGGATTTGATGGTTCTCTTGAAGTAGCTTTATTTATTATCCTTATTGCTCTTTTTTGCAGAATGTATATTGGATAAGTGTGTGTCTTATACGTGTTTCCCCACACTTCCACACAGTATGTCATGTACGGCAGTATAATAGAACAATAGAGAGTATATAATGATGTTTGATTTATGAGATCCTTGACCTTATAGAGAATTGCCAGAGACTTCGATATTTTGCCTTTGATATGAGTAATGTGGGGAATCCAGGATAGTTTGTGATGTATTATCACACCAAGGAATTTTATTTCAGATACTCTGTCTAATTCAGTGTTATTTATTGTCAGTTAACTGTTAGTAGAATGTAACACTATAGATCAACTTACCTCAAAATATATAAAGCATATAAACAATTACAGCAATATGTTGCAACAAACACAGCAGTACTACTAATCCAAAATACTCAAAGCTTCATAGAACTGAAACAAACATTTATTTTTAGCTCCATTCTGCTGCTGATACATACTTTAGGTTTCTGAAAATTAAACTTGTTTCTGCCTTTCATAGTAACTGAGAAAGTACTCAGGGCCTTCAAGTTGAAGGCCCTGAGTACTTTCTCCCACACTGAAAACACTGGAATGATCAAATTATTTGAACATTACCTAATAAGACTGATTCAGGACAGACAATTAGTTCTTTTAAACTTTTCTAGCAGTCCTTCACAAACAGGGAACAGTCTGTCTATTCTCTCCATCTGTCAGCTGCTGCTGGCTCTTCCTCCTCCTCTTCCTCACACACTGCTGAGTTTGTCCTGGTGGATCATCAGGGGTGCAAAGCCTCACAGATGATGTGCAGCAGTGGGTCCCTCAGTCTGTCCTCACTCTGGACACTTGCAGTTGTCACACATGGAAATCAAATGTGTTTGAATCCTGCAGCGTATCACACAAGTGTAACTTATAGATACGTGTTCATACTTTTATTACACAATCAGAGAGAAAGAAACAGAGAGAGAGTGCAGGACAGACAGACAGGTGACAGTCTCAGGTGTATACACTGCTACAAAACAGCACAAGAGAAGGAGGATTTAGTGTTTGTGTTATTACGAGTGCTAAACAAGAAGAGTTCCCAGATGGCACAGTGGACACATGTGTGACTCCTGTGATTAAAGCATCTTTCTTTCAGCTTAACGAGTGAACCGTCAGCTCGTTCAAACAAACGTTGAAGTCCGTTTAGCAATATAACATAGCTAACATTAACAGTGCAGTGAATCCTGCTTGTGCCGTGATATTCAGGACTGCAAACCGAGCTGCATTCACTGACTTTCAGCTTGTTGTGTTTGTGGATATATGACTGACTTTAACTGACTTTAATTAATAAAATCATCACATTCTCTGTAAGATTAAGGCCGACTATTGAACGGCGTATATTTTAAAGGTAAGGATTTAAAACCAAATTAGTACAGACTAGAGATGGCACGATACCACTTTTTTATGTCCGATACCGATACCAATATCATAAATTTGGATATCTGCCGATACCGATATGAATCCGATATAGTGTGTTTTTTAATCAATAAAACTGTTTTTTAATATATTGCTGCATTTTGTATAAGTTTATACTCAAGTTTAAATAAACAACAACACTAAAGCTATTCTGTTATACCTGTATGTAAAAAAATACACTGCACCCAAAATATTTCATAGTTCAGAAACACTGATCAATCTAATAAACTTAAACCTACTCTATCCTCCCTATTCTGGTATTTTAAAGAGTACTTAGCAGAAATATTAAGCAAACTAACAAATAGGGTTGCAAACTCCCAGCAAAAAAAAAAAATAGGGAACCACCCTCCACCTCATGATGCTTAATCGAAGTAATCAACTTTTATTTGATGCAGTGTAAAAAAAATGCACAGAATTAAACTATTTTTCAAGAATAATTAAATAGATTCAACATCTTTCTTCAACAGAATTGCAAACTGCACAGATGGTATCTTCCCAAAGGAAAAAGTACTATAGCTTACTAGGGTATATTAGACTTAACAGTTAGTATATACAGTAATGGACTTCTATACATTTTACATCAGATTAAAACTTTGGGTGTAAGATTCAGATAATTATTTATTAAAAGCTAGACATTTTAAATGAGAATAAGAAAGAAAAGTATGTCTTTGTGCCCCCTTTTCCCTGTTCATGCCCTATCGGCCCCCCTGGCTAAACTTTGCTAGATCCGCCCCTGCACAGTTACCAGCTGTCAGCTACGTAGAAAAGGATCCTGGTGTAGAAAGTAATATTAAATTCTAAAACAGCTTATCAAGCTTAAACGTGCTGCTGCTGTTCAGCCGCTGGTTTCCTCTTTCGGGTGCAAAGTGGGCCAAAAACAAAGAAGAGAGACAGACTCGCGACAGAAAAGCTGATCAGCTGATCATTAAGCAGTTTCATGAAGTAGCGGCAGGAGAGGGAGTGAGAGAGAGAGGCAGTCGCTAAATATATCGGTTGTTAAGCTTAACGTGGGAACGCTTTACGAACATTCAGAGATGATGTAACACACCCAAAGAAAGATTCTAGGTCTGACCAACCGTCTCAGCCGTGGGCAAAAAAGATGACAGTCAATAAAATTCTAAAAGATAATTTATTGACAAATAATCAAGAGATAAAAGATAAAACAGTCCAGTGTCCCTTTTATGAATCAAATAAAAACACACAGTCCCAAGGCCAGAGCCAGCTATGCCACACAACCAGTTGCACTCCACGTGTTGCCTTTAACAGGGTTAGAAGTTGTCCTCGGAGACCCACCACCCTGCAAGCATGTAGCCGGTGGTCACTCCAGCCTCTGCAACTCTGCTACCTTTAGGCTGTGGCATATATTAGGCCCTGGCCTGCACAGAGAGACAAAACGACACTTTCACAATAGAAGTCATAGCACAAAACCCATCCATCCCAAACATATCCAACTTCATCACATTACATACCTGCACAGAGAGACAAAACGACACAGCAGTGTTTGTAGTGTGGGCTGTAAGTAGACCAGTGTATCAGTGCAATGAAGTACACCTGCCTCTAATTAGTCCAACCCCATTCCAGCCATTGGCTCACCAAAAATGTGACACACACACACACACACACAACCACTCCCAACCCAGTGCAACTTCACACAATAATATGGAGCTGAATTAACACAGGCACATTAGTCTACCATGTTACACCGAACTTACACACTTGCTTTACTTCTCTCTGGGATAACTTCCTCGGAGATGAAATGCTGGTTTGCTAGCGAGGCTACAAATACACACAGCCGCTCTATCACGTGATGCACACTGCTCCGACGTGCTACGGTTATGAGGCGAGTTACGCCGTGTCGCAAGTTTTGTGTGGTGTTTTTTGATATGTAATGGATTGGATTACATTTTTTATTTCTCGCCGATATCCGATCCAGTAATTTAGGTCAGTATCGGACCGATACCAATACGTAATATCGGATAGGTCCATCTCTAGTACAGACATCACTAATGTCACATAACTTTGCCGACATGTGGCCAACAGTAATGTTTTAATGTTCTTCATTATTAAACATTTGCACATAAATGAGTGACATAATATTCAGTACTTACTTTTAAAAGTTTACTCTTCAGCCGCCCCTCTTCTGCCATTTTTTTCGGCAAAATTATCCACACCCACCGCCGCGCTATGAAGTCTGGGATATGTTGGGCCATGGAGGATACACGGACCCATCCTTAAAATCCGGGGAAATGAAGGACGCATTTGAGGGCCGGATTTCGAGCAGCCTTTGAATTGGGACAGCCTTCGTCGTGTCGCTGTGATGTAATCGGCCTTAAAATGCGGCCTTTAAGGCTGCAGACCCTGAATTGGGATACAGCCACAGGTAAGTAAGGTGAGTTCAAACAAAGTAAACTGGACAACTAACAGCTAAAATAAATAAAATGTTAACAAACTTGTCAAAGTTTATTTAAATGAAGGTGTTATATTAAGTAATCTGTAAAAGTGCAAAACATAAACAAACCCAGGATAGTAAATGTTTGTAAACTACAGAATAAAGATAAGGAACGGCTAAATAGAAACAAGAATGTTAATTAAGAATAACAGGCCTAAACTCTGGGCAAATGGTGTTTTCACCCACTTTGTCACAGTTTATATGAAATAAATAACAGATACAAGAAAAAGAAAAAGATAGGCGCAGTTCAAGCCGCATATGGTCGGTCAAACTCACTCCACTGGAACAAACAATCCAGATTTCAGGTTCTCCAGTCTCCTCTAGTAACAAGAAACTAGAACGTAAGTGCTGACATCCAACAATGACAGAAGTCCCTGTCATAGAAATATATTATCATTTAAGACAGTAGGGATGGGTATCGAAAACCGGTTCTTGTTGAGAACCGGTTCCCACTGTTTCAATTCCTTGGAATTGTTTGCCATTTTTGCAAACGATTCCCTTATCGATTCCAGTCGCCCCGAATGACGTCACCACGTTGCGGAGCGTCATTTACCTGGCAGGAAACATGGCGGCTCAAACGCTCAAAAGTTTGGTCATACTTTACGAGAACGGAAGACAACAGGGCAACTTGCAATACTTGCAAAGTAGAAAGCAAAAGCATTTGCTCACAAAACACGCGATAACCTTAAATGAATGTCGTGTTTTTAATTCCGCTCTGGACTCGTGAATCTCAACCCAGCAGCAGCGGTAACGTTTGCACGTCCTCTCCCGTTAATGCAGCAGGTAAATAATCAACTAACAGTGCATATTATGTTAGCGCGATCTGCCTTATTACAAAACCTGCCATTACTGTGCATTTAGGTGACCATGATAAGAGAGACAGAGTCTAGCTGGCGCTCGCTGGCAGTTGTCGCTGCAGTCTACCGATAGCGTCTCCTTTCAGGCCAGGATAGACGAATGTCACCGAGCAGTGACTAAGTTTGTGGTAAAAGGCTTGCACCTATTTGCCACAGCAGATGCCCCCGATTTTCGGTAAGTGAATGTGTTTAATTGTAGGCAGGGACATTACTGGATATTCTTGTGTAATTGCTACAGAATAATTTATGTTATACTTTGTTATTGCTACAGAAGAATATTTATTTTATTATTTTACATTTACAATTTTTTTTCCCCCGGGGACCCCGTGACACCCCATTGAAGGGCTGTAGGCTGGATCTCTTAAGGATCTCTTAAGATCTCACTGTTAGGTTTGTAAGGCCATGCTACTCCTAAATTTCTATCTTGTTCAAAGAGAAGATATAAAACAAAGTTCTAAGCTAATTGACCTTAGTGTTCTCCTTTTTTAAAAAAAAAAAAAAGAATCGATAACAGAATTGATAAAGAATCGAATCGTTAAACAGAATCGAAAATGGAATCGGAATCGTGAAAATCTTATCAATACCCATCCCTATAAGACAGAATAAGGAATATTGGAATATATTTAAATTAAAAGTTTACACAAATTACACATTCTGATTTATTATTTTGTTTTCTTTACATGCAGAATTCAGCCTTACCGCAGTGTTGTGATAAGCTGTATATAATGAACAAAGGTAATAATAATAAAACTGCCATATGTGTGATTTACACGCATTTGTATGTAGAAGCTGTAAAGTGTGTCATCTTTGTTCAGTCATTCAGAAATTAATTAAAAGTTTGTAGCCTGTAAGTGCATTTTTATCTGTACACACATACATATATTTTTTTGTACGTTATTAACAAAGACATACTTGATTGTTTGTGCTCAGGACAGTATTTGTCTGTCTTTGCTTTTCTCTTTTTTCCCCTTTCTCCTCTCTCCTGCTCTCTGTTCTTCTTCCATTCTTCCAGGTTTGCCTTTAATTTTTAACCTTCCTTGATCCCACCCTCCCTTATTTCAAGCTGTCTCTCTCTTCCTTCATATCTGCTCCTCTTTTTCCTTGTTTCCCCCTCGCTCTCTCCCCTGACACCTTTCTTGATCCTTTCCTGTTTTTTTTCTGTCTTCCCTCTTGTTCCCTCCCTCCTACCATCTCCTCCTCTGCTCTCCTGCTGTGTCTCTCCTTTATTTACCACCGGAGCTGCTGAGTTTTCCAGTGGGCCCTGACACTTTAGGTTCTGATGGATAGTCCTGCCAGTGGACGAGTGTGATAAACGGTGAGGTGATGGATAGATCTGCTGGGGCGGTGGAGACATCACACAGCAGTTTCACTATTTTGCAGCTCCTTGCCAGGCAGCAGGAGGGCCTGAGGGCGGCCATTTTGTGCCAAGCCACAGGCCCCTAATGGAGAAACCGGGGCCTAATGAGGCCAGATGATTAGACAGTGAAAGGGGGAGGGAGGAGGGCCAGTAATCTGACTCCAGTAGAAATAATGGGACTTCACAAAAGTCGCACTCCTGTTGAGGCAACCTACTCAAGTTATGTGTATCATAATCGAAATTTATGACATCACAAATCGGTTGAAGCCATTCACATCCTTGTCTGAAATTTGAGCATGAATGTGATGGTAATTTGGGGCTTTTAAATTCTTTGCAGGCTCATATGTATGCATACTCTTACTATCCACTCATTTGATAAGTGAAGATTCTGCCAACTTAAAAATTAACTTCTCGTGGGACTTTTCTGACAGTGCTCAATGGACTGACCAATGCTAAGAAAAATGGGTGAGTGCCCACAGTGAGTGTATGTAAACCTCTGACTATCACTTCCATTCTCCGAAAATGACTACATAGTTACAATCATATGATAAGAAAATTAATATAAAGTCACTTAAAAAGCATTTCCTTTTTTTAAAATGTTGGAAATATCATTTTGAAATAGATAAAACTAATTTTTTCCCATCATCTTAATGAGAAAAATATATATATATTTTTTATTTTTTTTTAATTTATTTATTTTTTAAATGATGTCATTAACAATTTACTTTGGGCCAAACTTGGGTTAGGAGCATCCTGTTTGCTTCAATTCTTAAGGTCACCAAAAGTTGAATCCCTTCATATCTGAGTCTAAATAATTAATGTCTGAGCCAAAATTTAAAACCTATCATTGAGATTCTCCTGAGAGCTTGCATTTCTGAGACTAGGAAAAGACGTGAAGTCTCAGTGAGCTTTGACTACCAAACAGTTCATTTTTGACTCCAACTGCACATGTCCCATATGGAAAAGAAATAGTAAAAACTTATATGTTGTTACTCATGAAAGTGGCCACTTTCATGAGTAACAACATATAAGGCTTACATGATTTACTCATGAAAGTGGCCACTTTCTCATTACTTTCATATATTGTTTTAGTAAGTATCCAAAACATACAAGTTTCATTATATAATTTTTCAAGGGATCTTATATCTGTTTTCACTCTTGTATGCTTTTCATACAAGTTTCACACAAGACAGATACAAACTTTATAAGATTTATATATATCTTTTCCATATGGGGTAAAAGTGAAAAGAGAAGCATATTGTGGAACAGTGCATTTCTTATGTGTTGTGATGTGAAAAAAATCTTTTGTAAAGCCTTGCTTTGTTTTTCAAAGAAATTTGATGAGACACAGATTGGTTTAAGTGCATAGAGCCATTTCCAAGTCTTTTAGTGGAAACATTTGGAATCAAGTTCTAGAGTTGGCCATTTGGCCTAACTGAGAAAAAAGGTCTATGACCAGGGAGGTGATCAGGAATGCACTGACCTTTTCCAAAGCTGTATCAGAGCTGAACTTGTCAGGATTGATGGAAAGAGGAATGCTGCCAAATCTAGAAAGGGTCTTGAAAATGAAACTACGCCAGGGTGCAGCAATCTGATCTGCTTTTTACCAAGACTTATAAGCTGAGGCACACACCCAAGTCAACTAAGTAATGACTGAATGAGAAGTTCTTGAATAGCCAGCCAAAGTCTTAAACCCCACAGGAGTTGTGTAGTGACCTGAGGATGGCAGTTCAGACTCTTCCCATGTATGTAATGAAGCATGAGAGGATGTGCCAGGAAGGATCAGAAACTGCCCTGGAACGGCTGGAAAGGAGCTTTGAGCAGAGAATGTGCAGTATTCAACACTTTTGTAAATGAAATATGTATGAAAACATATTATATGTGTTGAGTGTAGATTCATACAGAAATACAACGGGAAATACTATCCATTAATATATATATATATATATATATATATATATATATATAAACCCAAAATGTGCAAAGAATATCACTAGTGGCTACATCTAGTATTGGTAGATAGATAGGCGTATCTAACTCTATTTTCTGATATGCTACTGCTGTGGTTGAGGCTTGACTTATGTATCAACCATAAAACTAACACTAAAGGTTGGAGGGAGAGGTAAGGCAAACATGTGAGTGGCCAGAAAATCTGCCAGAGTTACAGATCAGTCTAGTTAATCTTTCTTTGTTTTAAAAATATTATTGAGGGCGCTAAGTCCTACAGTATTGGAGCATCCCAGTGATAAGCAAGCACTTGGTGACACTGAAGAAGAATAACTCCATTTTGAAGGCAAGATCTCAGAGCCAAGCACGGGAACAGCCAGCCATCTGCCATATCCTTTTGGGAATTAAAGGGGAAAAGTAGACAGAAAAAAGAAAAAAAACGAAAGCACCAACAACAAGGAACACAAATTACAGGAGATTCAATTTATATAGCACCCAACAAAACAGTGCCCCTCATGTTTTAAGGTAAAGATCCTAGAATGTCTAACCACTCCTGGTATTACTAGCCAGTCTTCCATCTAAGTACTAAGTAGGCCTAACCCTTCAAAGAATATGAGGCAGTAGGATCATAAGCCATGGTGAGATGAAAGTGAGAGGCTTGTTTAAGAGTTTCATGGAAAAGAAGATTCAGGCAGTGATCTGAGCCTATAACAGTATAGTTCCAGGTCACCCGATCCACCTCTAAGCTTAATCAAAAAGTAAAGTTTGAAGGTGAATCCAAGCAGTAGAGATAGTGACTGTCACCCAAACCCAAACTCTCTAAAATGTCTAGAAACTACAAGAGAGCCTGCAGTCTAAGTGTGAAGAGCTCTATTGGGGTGAAATTATACTACGGGGCTTGAACATTCAGGACTTTGTATGCAAAAAGAAGGATTTTATTCTAGATTTAACAGGAGAACGGGAAAACTTCAGTTCATGTTTTGCATGAAATTAAGGCTTTTTGTTATAATAAATAATTACAATAAGACTTGAAATAAAAAATGTGCAGACTAGATTTTCAGCATCACTCTGATCTTTCTACTTTTTACAACACTACCCAGATGAAAGAAAGAAATCCAACGAATTTAATGTGCACACTGAAGGACATATCCTGGTCAAAAATGACACCTAACAGTATTACGAGAGACCGAGGTAATGCCATTAAAAACTACTTAGTTAGGTGCTGTGTTTCTGAGATCTTTAGGATCAAAATCAATAACAATGTTCTAAATTTAGAAGAAGAAAATTCGGGTCATCCAGGCCTTGCTTTTTTGTGGGTTTTTTTTTTTTTTTTTGGGGGGGGGGGGGGGGGGGGGTTGCAGTGATCCCTGTACCATCCACAGTTTCACTAGAACTCATGGTACTCATTTTCAATTTAATATCACACTAGATCATTAGCTTCCTCTGATAAAATTATAATGTGTGTCATGTACTGTCCACTCTTTCCTCTCCTGCTCCTACAGCTTCTTGTATTGACACTGAATGTCCAGAAGAGATCGCTCTTGCTCTGCATTTGGACGGGATCTTCTGCACTTCTTTACCATTGACTGGGGCATCGGGCACAGAGTGTTTGTGCTTTTTATGCTTTAACTGCAGAGTTTCAAGAGAGACCAGTGAGCCCGAGGAAAAGTAATGTGGCCTTGCACAGGTGGAATGACAAAACTGTCAATATTAAAATGGAGAACCTGCACCCAGGAGTACTCTAATTGCCTGGACGAGTAAAAAAAAAAGTAAATTAAAAAAAAACAAAACACTAAAATTAAAATTAGACACTTGCTGTTTTTAATCACACAGCAAGCAGTAGAATAATAAAGAACGGACACATTCAAAGGGGCAATCAAATAAAAAACTATTATGATGATCAATACACAATTAAACAATCTTAAAACTGAGTAATCCAACTGAGCTACACTGAAAGTGAATTTCCACTAATAAAACATCTTGCTCTAAAACAAATTTTGAGAACATGGAGTAATATCTTGGTACTGGGGAAATGCTGGGACTGATTTTCATATAAAAGTCATTCTCAGAGAAACATTAGAATAATTTAAGGCTCAATAAATCTGGCTGCTTTTGCATCTGATGTAGAGACAACCATTTCTTAATAAACCTCCGCTACTTTGTGGACAGCAGTGTCACTCCACATGCTGTACACCTCACCAACTCCGCCTATAAAAAGTCACTTTTCCAAACTGTATGCTGATATCATTCTTACCATTATGGATCACTTATGAGATTGAATGTTGGCAATATCTAATAGCATTGCTTACATGTGACAGTCATAAACATATCAGTCACTAGATAATGGCTTGGCTGTTGTAACAGAAACTACCATCAGACCTCTAGATTTAGCATTCATCCTCTCAACTGGCCACTTTACTAAATAAGCCAACTTTACATAAATATTTTTTATAGTTTGACCTTTTCCCCTCAGTCAAAGGGACTCTTCAAGCACTGCCATAAATGTTTCACTTGGGAGCTCTAGCACGACTCTCTGATATTGCTGCAGTGAAGGAGCCATGCATTTTAGACACTGGGTGTTCTTTATAAGGGTGAGATGCAAATAGTCTTATCGTTTCATGTCAGCAAAGACGTAACTAGACGGCCTGGTTACCTCCAAAGTGAAAAAAGTGCAACAACCTACTAAACTCAAAAGTTCACTAATTAATTAGACAACATATTTTTTTGCCATGCATTAACAGCCATCTGAAGTCAGATTCCTATCACTACCTTAAGATTTACCTACCTCATATTTATATTATTGGATTCTTTGGAATAGCTCTGAATTCTACTCTAAAAAAATACCCCATAATTTTGTTACACATGTACAATGACAATAAAGGGCTATTCTATTTTATTTTATTCTATTTATCTGAACCTTTGGCAAATGTTACAAATAGTACAAGGTAAAGACAGCTTTTCCAGAGTAGAACCTCATACCAACTATGAACTACAGTGATGGAAATTTTGCATTTTGCTTTTTTTTGCTGTGTAATTTGACTATGACTTTTGTGTTATATTAATGAATTCTCAAAGAAAATGTGAGGCCATCTGTCTGAAACTTTAAGATGAACACGAAGTGAGTCTTTCAACAGGATAATATTCCCAGGCACACCAGCAAATGAGCCAAGGAATGTCTCAGAAATAAGAAATAGAAAGTCAAGAGAAAAAGCCCAGATCTGAATCCCACTGGAATGTTAAGGGGGAATTTGCAATGGGCAGCACATTGAAGAAAATCTTCAAATACCTTGCAACTGAAGGAATTTTCCACGGATGTGTAATTAAAATGTTCAGCAAACCGAAGTGTTCTGCTAATTGGCTGAATGTTAGTTCCTGAGTTGAAAGGTGTTTTGTTTTTTTAATCAAATTAATCAAATTATTTTATCTATTGACATTTTGTTAATTAAGGTATATCACCTTTATCTGCAGGCATATTTCAAAGAGTGTCAAATGTTTTTCTTACATAAAAAAATCCAACAATTTCACAAACATATTTTTCACAACTATTCCTACATATGTATGTAGATACAATGACAGAAAAAGTATTTTTTTTTTTATTCCAACACCTCTCTTTTATTCTTGTAGTTGTCACATTTTTTTCCCAGTTTCCTCATTTTTCCTTATTCACTACATGAACAATTAAAGGGCTGAGAAGGCATACACACTCCAAAATGCTATCATACATATACACCTAGCACACAGCCTCACACACACACACACACACACAGTGTGTGACGAGGAGGTAACTTTTAGTGGTGGCTAGCTGTGAAGAGAGGCGCCTAATTAAAAAGATCATGAATATTCATGAGATACTTGTACTGCTGCAGCTAATTACATATTCAGAGAGCTTTGGTCCACAGCGCTGGTGTGAGTAGTCGATTCAACTCCGACACACTGACAGCTCAATAAAACACAAGCAGCAATGTTTCACCCCACTGCAGATCTCAACACTGTGTGGACACAAATGCAACCCACAGGTTACACACATACATTTATACATCTGCAAAAGACTGAAAAGCTATACATTTGAATTAAAGAGGTTAAACCTAGATGATAAATATTTTATCATTACATGAATACCATATTTTTTCTGTTAGTCTCAAGTTAGGTTCCCGTGTGTCTTGTATTTACTGTGTCTGGTAATAACAAACAGACACTACTGTGAAATTTAAAGATTTATTATTGATCACTATTGGCACTATTGTGAACCAAGGTAACACAGTAACAGACTGGACATCCTATTTACAAATCTTAAATATCGGAAATTATTTCATCCTCTACTATCCCATGTGTCTAACATGTCCTGCCACTTTGTTAGATGCTGCCTGCATATCTCTGTCAGTAGGTGCTTTAGGAGGTTGTGATGGTGACATACTAAGCTTTAGGGTTTCTCAGCCGGGAGAGAAGGGTTTGTGTCCTGTTGAGGCCCTTGTGTTTTAAACGTTTTTGGCCTCATTTTGATACTTGAGTTTGAGGTGGGGTTGGGTGACTGAAAAGTCTCAATGCTATAACCCTGCGCATCATGCAACACCACAAAAGCATACATTGTGAAAATGAGCCAGATTAAGAACTGACCAAACGGGATTCATTGACGCCCTGGGAAATGATAACAGACTGATGAGTCATGACTGTTAAATTATTGTACTCCTTGTACAACTACATGTTTTTCAAGTAACACATTTAAACTATTCTGTCTGATTTGAAAACCACACCTCTTTTAAACTGCAGTCAATATTACTTATGAATTTAAGGAACTTCAGGTGTATAGGTGGGAGAATTAAGAGTGTTGATTGTACCTACTGAAAATCATCAGTATGATGTAGGATGTTTTTGTCTTAACCATGACACTTCTTGTATGTTGTAGTGAGTATATAGCACCAAATCACAACAACAGTCACCTCAAAGCACTTTATATTATAAGCTAAAGGCCTTATAATCAGTCTGCTGTTTTCCTCAGCTATCAATACGTGTCCACATCTAGAAGAGCCTGTAAACCTCCTCCTCCAGCCTGACAGGATTCTCAGAAGTTGATGAGTCAGTGAAGCTCACTTCTGTCTAATGACAACAATACTGAGGTGAGTTGTTGAGGATATCATGAACTTAAATGCTGCTGTTAGCCTTGTTAGCTGCTATTCAGTATTATTGAAACATTCTTCGAAGTGAACATTAGATTCACTGGCGTAAGATGAGCTTATAAGCTGTTAGCTGTTGTTGTCTTTTTTTTTTTAACTAGCTCACTGTCAGCTGTTTCAGTTAGTGCTGACAAGAAGTAATTGCGGACAGTATCAGGAATAAATGGGATTTTATGCTTTAGGGGGAAATCTGCACCATAGCTACCTCATAACTGCAAACCCTTCTGAAATTCTGCGATTAAAACCTAAGCTGCAACCTACGGTGTAACTGGACATGCACCTCCTGAGAAATTATCTACACATTGAGTTGACATAGCCTGCAAATGCATTCCTGGAAACTTTTTCTTCTTCGTTTTTGAATATCATTAAGACAATAACAATGATTTTCTTAAAATAAGGAATAATAATCATAGAATCACTATAAAGATTCACAAATGTCAGCAAATTCCTGGAGGGACATTGCTGAAACTATCGGAATAAACATGAGAGAATGTATAAAGAAGTTTAAAAATTGTCAGGGACAAATATATTTCATGTTGCACCAGTCAATATACATTTATGAGAACAATACTCTTTTTTCTATGAAATCACCTCAAAAAATTACTGACTGTTAAAATAAATATTATTTAAATATTTTCACATACCATTAGAAAACCTAGGGTTTCAAATGTAAGGTAAAGGTAAATAAAACTAAAAGGAGGAATGACCATGAACTATCATCTCTTTGCTCTGTTTATAGTCCAGTACAGAATAAGGGTGGATGAGAGAGAAAAAAAGAAAGCAGGAGGGATGGAGGAAGTGGTATTGGGAATTACAGTGCAGACTCTGATGGGTCGGCTAATCACCACTTTGCCCTGCCTAATGTGGAGCCCCTGTGGCAACAGAACATGTTTTATTCACTAACTTACAACATCCCAGTCCACACTCACTGATAGCCAGCAGTTAGCGCTTAGCACAAGATAGCATTGGTAATGGCAGGAACATCTTGAAAACCTACATGTAACAGCAGCACATAAACTGTGTTGGAATAATTCTTCATAGTAACTCCGTTTGTCATGATCAACAGTACTATTGTTTAGGAAAAAAATAAGAATATTTTTGATAATACTTCAACTGTGTGTTCGCTATCACAGAGTAGCCATCATGTGCTATTAATTTCATGCTAGCAAATAGTAACCAAATACTAAATAATAGAGAATATGATTTATATATCATTGTGGTCTTGCACAAAAAGTATATCAACTAACACACTAAATCTTTTTCATTTATTTATTGTTTGGTAGATTTTAGAAAGAAATAAGCAGTTATTAAATGAATATAATTAATTGGAAAAGATTAAAGAAGATAAATATGTAAGATTAAGTAAACTACAAGTTATTTAATAATGACTATAGAGTAACCATAACTCTAGCAATCATAGTTGTGGAACTGATGTCAAATGATGACTGCTGTTAATCCTTTAACTATGCCAATAATCCTGACTTTCGATTCTTTCAAATGGTTGCAAGTCTTTGTTATTCTAAGACAATCTACCTATCAGAAGCCTGACATCAGAAAAAAATATATAAATAAAAAAAAACAAGGAAACTTATGAAAAACTTAAATTAAATCAAAGTCCACTTTTGTCAGAATCAGTACTTTGTACATTGAACATTTAACAGTTAAATTGTTAACTGTTAACGTTCCTTAAAGCCATACACGTTCTTTAATGTGGATCCTCCATTTAAAAAAACACCATTGAAGAGAAAGGAGATCTTGAGAAGTACCTTAGGGGTAACATGTATGGATATTAGAAAGTGTAAACAAGTAAAGATTCAGGGGGAAAAAAAGAGGGTTCAGGTGTTAACACAGTATCTGACTTTCATGTGTAACTGAAAGTGAAGTCAAGTAAAGGTTTTTGTGAAACATGCTCATATTTTATTATCTATCCAAGTGTAAGCAGGTAAAAGCAAAGTCTCTGACAAACAGAGATGTGTAGGACAGGAGGAAGCAAGTGGAATAGAAAACTCTACATTTAAGATGAGTCCTTACAGAGCAATTTACATATTTGAGCATGCACTAATTATTTTAGCTGTTAGTGCTGATGTGTAAGAGTGTGTGTGTGTGTGTGTGTGTGTGTGTGTGTGTGTGTGTGTGTGTCAGAGTCTACATGTCTGTGTGCTCACTGGGCATTTTAAGGGGGACATGCTGGCCATATGGAAAAGACAATGAAGCAGAGTAATTAAAACAGAACAAAGAAGAGAAGCGCCGGCACCATAATTAGAACACTGATTAATCAGCTGATAATTTTATCTTGATTAATGTGACTGATTTTCTCTTCATTTTGACCCCAGCCAGTCAGGCCCGGTCCAATTAAATTTAAATTATGCGTCGGAATCTGTCCAGTCCACCTCCCCCCTCTCTGTCCTCCATTACCAAACTCACACATACACATCTCAACACATGCATGCGCAAAACTGTGTGGAGTAAAACACACACAGACTTGCATAAATGCAAGCACAACTTACACACATACATTTTTTTTTAAATGTACAAAGCAAAATAAAAACCTCACTGAAACAGTAAAATTTTAAAAAGAAGGAGGTAATAAAGGCAATAAGGATGAGTTATCATGTAAAATGTTGGCATGTGAAGTCATGGGTGTTTTGAAAAAAAAAAGAAGATGGAGTGCTGAGCTTGTAAAAAACACATTTTCATGTCCTCCATTGAAATTTCACCAGCAGCACTCAAAAGGAAATTCCTCTTAGTGAGGTTATTAAAAAAAAGAAATGTTAGCTGTTCGATTTTAGGAGCACATGACAAGGAACAGTCACAGGGTTGCTATGCTTAGTCTTTATCTTCTTGTGGGCTTCTGTTTTGCAGTACAGAAAACTCAGCCCCACTCACTGTTCATCTGAACAACATGGCTTCAAAAAACCAACATGGTCCCAAAGAAAAGGTTTCAAAACTGAATTCAAAGCTGGAGGGCAACTTCTCAGTGTCCATCTTTTGTACAGTCTACTAAATAAAAATAAGATTAATAATAAACGCTATAGATTGGCGACCTGTCCATAGTGTACCCTGCCCCTCCCTCTATGGTAGCTGGGATAGGCTTCAGCTCCAGGCTCCCCTGCAATCCTGGTAAGAACAAGTAGAAGAGAAGGGATGGCTGGATGGATACTACTTACCAGCAGCCATTTTAACCTCCTAGGACCTGCCGTCCACATATGTGGACATCACATTTTTGGTTATTTTGACCAAAATACTCAATTTTGCTCTACATGGGCTGATATCCACTTACGAGGACATTATACTGCTACTGTTCTATCAAAATTTTAAATGAATATCCTCATTTGTGTCTCATATTTGTCTTAAAAACAAAAATAAGGTAAAAATAAAATCTGGAAATTCTTTGTTTTTACATTCATCGGGCCCCAATATGCCCAAATATCAAAGAGAAATTAGAAATGCATGTCGTGGAAGAGTTCGGGCCTTAGGAGGTTAAAATAAAATAATAGATTAACAAAGGTTCAGTTTAGGGAAAGAATCCACTCAGACCTTTCTCTCCAAGTAACCTTATGCCACCCTTTTGGAGTTTTTCCAAGCCAGCCAAGAGGTGTAATATCTCCAGCATGCCCTGGGTTAGCTGCAGTTGAGGTGAAGTCCCAACTGACCAAGCTTCTCATCCTCATTTTTGCAGCATACACTAGTATTAGAATTTTATAAACCAAACCACATGGCCACGAGTAAGGATGGGACAACCAGTAACTCAACAGCTTCACTTTCATGCTCAGTTCTCACCACAACAGAACGCAACACATATTCCAATCTATCAGTTAGTTTCCTACTGGACTTTTCCTTAACTCGTGAACAATACCTAAGATATTTAATCAACTCCAGTTGAGGCAGCAATATGTTCCCAACTCAAACTGGACACTTCCCTTTTCTGACTGGGAACCATGGCCCCAGATTTAAACCAGTTGCTTCACAACAATGACTTCATTGATGCAAGTCATTGTTCACATTGTAATTTAACAACAACTTTTTTATGATTAACCCTCATTTACCCTGGCAGTCTTGGCTGTTGAGCACAGCTTGCTCTTTATTAACAAAAAACACTCCATGCTAAGCAACATATGAGACAGTAAGAAAAGCCTAATTAATGATTGAGAACAAGTCTGGCATCACAGGTCACCAGTAGTAAGAAGACATCATCAAAAGACATCAGAAACACCACCACGTACTCGCCATAACTCATACTGAGTAAAATAACTGCCAGTAGCTACAGAGTGTGTTAAGTGAGAAAGAAATCTGGGATGCAGTGAAGCAATTGACCCTTGGTTTGTGCTCCTCCAGCCAACTTTTCCTCTCTGGTGTCTCTACAGGTGCCACAACCCATTTTTGTGATGCCCCACAATGGCAGGTGCATTTGTACTATCAATTAAAAGAAGATGGAGGAAACAGTTGGAAGGCTAAATGAAAGAGGAAATGCTCTTCTACTTTTTTCTCTCTTATTCGCTCCCCTCCTATCTGGCTGTCTTTTTATTTTTGGCCTTGGCTCAACTGACTGGCTGCATGCCAGGGCCTGCTGAGTGACTTTGGGTACCGCTGCCAATGTGTGCCGCACCAGACAGGCCATCCTCATGTGCCAACGTTATCAGGGGCACGGTGTTTGGAAGTGGCAATGCTGCTGTTGCCTATGGCCCATGTCCCATGGGGGGGAGCATGCGGGGTGAAAGTGTTAATGCTTTCAAATCTGGTTAAGAGTAGGGTGACAGCTCTTTTACCTAGGTGGGTGGAAGGAGAGGAGGGTGGGGAGGGATAAAGGGCATCTGCTTCCCTTCCAGCACTCAGAAATCCAGCATTAACCAGCACACACACAGGAAGATGTCACAAAGGACACTTCAGCATACATTTATTTACAAACAGTGTTGGGAAGGTTACTTTTAAAATGTATTCCATTACAGATTACAGAATACATGCCCCAAAATGTATTCTGTAACGTATTCCGTTATGTTACTCAATGAGAGTAACGTATTCTGAATACAATGGATTACTTAATATATTATCATGCTGTTTACAACTACGTGAATGTACTATTGCTGTGTGATTTATTACTGTTGCTGAAGGTCCGCGGCTCCGAACCGTAGTAAAGGGACCTCTGGCTAATACGGTGGGTTCCATGTCGGGCTCGCAGCCTAAAAATAGCTTTACTTTGTTGTCTGGGTCAACTTTGCTAGCGAGAGACAGAGAGAGGCGTTGAAAGGCTGCTCCAACAGAACTTATTGTTTTCGGAGGAAACACGAACACAGTGTACAGTTGAGTCTTAATAGCTTACTTACAGCTGGGCTCGTCAGGCACTCTTCTTGGCTGCAGTGGTTATTATTATATTTACATGCTTCCAGCTCCCGTTTTTGCTCGGTGACAACTCGTACTTTTCCTTTTTCTCCCTCCCTCGCTCACAGACACATAACGTGTATGGTAGTCCATTCTCCCTGCAGCACCGGACTACACTGCCCAGGAGGCTACATTCTTTAGAGCTATGCCTGTAGCATTCTGCCTATTAGCTTAGCACAACAACAACAACAAAAAGGCGCTCTCTCACCCAGGAAACAAACAGTCAGAGAGAGAGAGAGTCGCCCTGTAACCATGGCAACCGTAACGCTGCCGCCTGGAACAACAGAACAGCTGTCAAACAAACCCAAACAGTCCTGACTCGCGATAATATGAAACAGGAAAGTACCGCCGTGTAATCCATTTATTTTAACAAAGTAACTGTATTCTAAATACCACCTTTTTAAACGGTAACTGTAACGGAATACAGTTACTCATATTTTGTATTTTAAATACGTAACGGCGGTACATGTATTCCGTTACTCCCCAACACTGTTTACAGAAACCACTTTAAGCTTTAGCTTTTTTAACAGATACCCAGTTCTACAATGTTTGCTACTACTTTCACCACAGTGCTTAATTTCTATCTGATTTTCAGCTGAAGAACAGTCCCAGGTAGCACACTTCATTTCTAGTATGGCTGTCACAGAAAAACAACTCTTAAACGCCTTCTTTGAGTTAGCTCTGCTAGCTTAAGGTCAGCTACAGCTAAAGTTATTTTTTCAGATCATGATGTCCTGTTTCTGATGGCGCCCTGTTAGCAAGTGATCTTCAGCTACTATGTAAGAGTATTGTGCTGATAAAGTATTTCATACCAGCATTTCTCAACCATAATCGACAAAGTATACTCAAAGAAATTAAATCTGAATTGTTTTGTCCTAATATGACAATGAATATAGGGTTTTACTTACAAACTTGTCAATAATGGTGACCTCTTAGGTCCATATCAGCCCAGCAGAACACTTCATCCTCAGAGTGATGGCTTCTGGTTCTTAGGGTATTTGAAACTAGAATGCGAGGCAGAGCCTTCAAGCTTTCAGGACGTTCGTATGTTCAACCAGCCTCCTGTTTGGATACAGACACCCTCTCTATTTTTGAGGTTAGGCTTAAAACTTTCCTTTCCTCACCAGTCACAGCAGATCGCTGTCCCTCCCTGACACTGGTTCAGCCAGAGATTTACTCCTGTTAAAAGGGAGTTTTTACTTCCCACTGTTGCCAGGTGCTTGCTCATAGGGGGTTGTTTAATTGTTGGGGTTTCTCTCTATTATTGTGGCTTGAGACGACTTTCTTGTGAATTGGCACTATGTAAACAAAACTGAAAGAATTGAATTACTGGAATAATTTAGAGTTACCTTCTTTCTGATAGCCAAGGTTGAATGGCAAAGTGAAAGGAAACCTGGGGACATCACACAGGCTGCTTAACCTCTAACAGTCCATTTTGTACTTAGTTTTTTCTCTGTAAGTTGATGATAAAGTTCTGCCCCATCAATATTAGTATTTTGCAGACCAACATTACAGTTATTACAGTTTAGTGTTTTTCTTTCTTTTTTTCTTTTAATTCTAAATTTTGGTTTGTTAGTTTAGTTTCAGTTAGTTCGCGTCATGGATTCACTTCATTCTCTCCAGTTTCAGTATTTACTTTTTTTTATTAGTTAATTAATTTGAAGTACTTTTTTAGGGACAAGACAGTTTTTTAGGTACATATCAGATATTAAATTGGAATTAAAATCAAAACAATTTGAAGGCATTCATATTTGGACACCCTAGTTTTAACAAATTTGTTTTCACAGCTTGTTTATGATGGTTGTGTTGACAAATTTGTCCAAATTTAAAGCTAATGATATAAATAGAAACTAAAGAGTTCACATAGACTTTACTTTAAATGCAAAATATTGTTTATTGTTATTGTACACTGTTTTTTAAAGTTCATATTTGTGTATTTGCACAGACCCAAAAGATACCCCTGCATTCACCTGCTTGATATTAGTTCAACTGAAGATGATAATTTCACGTAGTAACTTCTTTTCCTTCACTTTGCTCAACAGACAGACGTGCGGAGAGGTTCAACAAGACACAGATCTCGATTAGACCAGCATCACTGAAGACAGACTTTTTTCTTTCACTTCAGCCAAGCTGTTTTCAATCCCCCCTTTTTTTATCTGGTGTGGGCTAAGAAATATTTCCTGTATTTAACATTTTTTTAGAATTTGGCACACTTGTATTCTTCTGTGAGAACAATAGCAGCAGACTGCAATAGACTCTGCCTAGCAGGTAGTCTACAGTACAGCTGGCTCTCATAAGGTTTTTTTTTTTTTTTGAATTGGTATTCCCTTCAGTCACATTTTACTCTGAAACATTAATGCATGAATTAATGTTTTAAAATCACTCTAGATACAAAACGGTTACTGTACATTCTTCTTTTTTAAATAAGTGGTATTCCTCCACCCTGTTCGAACGTTTCAGAATAATTGTTTTATATATATATATATATATATATATATATATACATATACATAATATATATAGGCTAAACAGGCATGTATATAGAGTAGCCTGCCCACTGTATAAACAATGTTACATGTAAATGTAAAAGTATTTATGTGTTTTATGTAAATATTAAGTAAACAAACAAAGAAATGTAACAATATTTCTTTGTTTGTTTACTTAATATTTAAAGATTATTATAGAAAAGAAGATCAGCATGTGGCTTATGAACATTGCATAGCGCACAGTAGGGAGTCGTTAAAGCAGCAGTAAGCTACATCGATGCTACATCATGCAGACAGAAAAAAACACTTGAAGAAGCAGAGGTAAGCAGCATCGCCCTGATGTCTTGCAGACAAGCAAGATATAGCATCACTACCTGTTCCATCTCTGTGTAGACTGCGCAGAGATGCTAAGCAACATAGCAGCAACCCTTTATCAATGAGCAAAGACAGGTCTATGCTACATAGTGGCTCAAACTGCACACTCAACGCATACACGTCAGCAATACATCACTGTACTGTTTGTAATACTGGACATACTTAACCTTGAACATTGTATACAAATTAAACAGCCGTCACGAATAATGGAGAAAAGCCTGTTTTAATCTTACAAACAACATGCAAAGCAAAAGGCCTCATTACTTAATGAGTAACACTTCAACGGCCTAAAATTAGAGTTTTCACTTATTTGCCTCCAAAAAGTCCCCAAAATTCGCTGGTGTTATTACACTTTTTAATAAAGGATCAGTAATATCTACTTTGAAAAAATAACTACATTTACTTGTAGGGTTAGTTTTTGCTGAGATTTTAGTCTCATGTCAAACAAGCATAGTTTCAGAAATTATAAGAATTCTCAGGAAAAGCTTAACACAAATATGACGATCCAGTTTTTTTTTTCAGTAATCCTATCACATACATGGAACAAAATCATCACTGCACCTAACCTACCAACAGTTCCATACTGTTCTCTCTAACACTCCACTTGAAAAGCCTCACAGTTATGGGAGGCTCCCTATTAAAATGAGAGAACGCTATTTTTTTCCTCAGCAGCTGCTGCCTTCGCTGTCAGTGGTCAGCAGTTTTTCCAGAGGAATAATGTTGTCTTCTGTCAACCTCCCAGTAGCTCCTGTCCGAGGTTCCAGTGTTAGTGTGCCAGCCTGGCTGGGCGATAAATAAATGATGAAAAGTGAAATGAATAAAAACATGAATGACTGTGGCAATGACACTGTGTGACAGCCCAGAGATGGGAATTAGGAGCCAAAGCGGCGCTAACGCTGGGTTATTGGGCAGGGGCCACACTAACGAGCCGTGAGATTGAGTTTGACACGTCAAAGAACAGGTGCTCGTTTATTTTCCCAAATAAAAGGACTGCGCCAAAACTCGCCCTTGCAAAATAGCACATAACAATGTAAAGCCCTCAGCTGGTAAACAAGCTAACTGAAAAGAGTTTTTCTCACTGGGTTGTGTCTTTATATCTCTGCATATAGTCTGGCTAATCTTGTGTGGGGTTATCGTACACATTCTTGAGGTATTTCCAGACGCCTTCCGGAGCTGTACCGGCATTTTGCCGGGCACAGGTGTGGCAGCGTGGGCAATAACAAGCACTGAGTAATTACCACAGCCATATCCATAACAGCCCTAAACCCCCAAAGTGTGCTCAGGGTACCCCTCTACCCCTTCATCTCCTCCACCACCTCCCTCCATCCTCTCGTCTTGCTATCGCTCTCTCTCTAGCTAAATCATAGAACTGGGCTCAGGTCCAAGGGTCTGCTGCCCGGTTTCTGTTGAGAAGGGAAATAAAGCTGGACGGGCCTCTCGGGATGCTCTAATGTCTGCGTTAATTGTGAGTTATGGGGAAACATGGCGAGAGCACAGGGGTCAAGCCTGTCAGCAATCACACTCTTTGGGCAGAATTTGCCACCACGCTTCCTGTTTATCCTTCCATCACCGGGAAAGAATGCAAGGAAATTAGCATTAGCACACCGATCTGCTTCCCCCCCACCCCAAATGTCCCCTTTATTTCTTTACTGCTCATATTCTTCCTGGCTGGCTACATCACCCTATGGTATGAGTTGAAGTAGACCAAAATTTGACAGTGAGTCCTTTTATTTCAGCAGCCTTGGGAAATATAAGATTTTATAATACCTCTGAACAGGGCAATATAGTGATGTTATTCATTTAATGAGAAAAACGAAACTCTCTGGCTCAAAGGTAGAATGAGAGCAATAATGGTTCTCGTGATGGCCCATTTTTCTCTCTGAGTCATTGCACACTCTGAACCTGGTGTCGATGTCCCCATCTCTCATTAGCACATCAGTACAGAGCCAGATTAGCTAAAACAGACTGTGTCAGATGGTGCAGAGACCCATCTTTAATGTCACGCACTCAGATAAAGGCCAGTTTATAAAAAGTGAGAAATTAAGAAATGAGGGAGAAATATTCCCTCTTAAAACAGCATCTATGCAATCGATGATGCGCATGATAGAGGAGATTAGAGTTAACTTTGTGCTTAACAATATATTGCTATAATAATCTCTCTGTAATTTATAATTTAATTTTCTGTAATCCTATCACAGTAACCAGAAAAAAAAATCATTACTTTCACACCATTACATTCCCTAAAAATATATTTGACTGCACACCTTAATTTGCTGCCTTCCTCACATAGTGAGCTAATTTATGATTTTTTCCGCGATTGTACAAGTTGTACTTTGGTGAGAAAGTTCTCTGAATTCATATGGTGACTTACCTTTAACTATAAGCTTCTTAAAATTTTTCAAAGACTACAACTACCAATTTTTGACTACTAACAAACATGAAATATAGGCTTTTTACAACAAGTAATACTTAATAATAAGTATCTGATTATATATATATATATATATATATATATATATATATATATGGATATTTCATAAGATTAAAACCATTGACAGATGAAGAACATCATATCATGCACAATCATTTTGTAATAACATAATGTTCTGTAGGGTAAACATTTGGTCCTGAGAGTCATGTGGATCTTATTTAGACACATACCACCCACCAAAACATTGTTTCACACCAACATGGGTACAGCATTTCCTAAATACAGGGCTACAGGGCCTTACTGAACCCTCCCAGAAAAATAAAAAAAACAACTAAAGGTATTTGATAATTAAGTCCAGTTCACAGGTTAATCAGTGGACAAAAAGAAAGTTCTCAGAGGTTATGTAGTCCTATGAAAAACTAAGTACACACTAGGATTCGGTAGCTTTTAGATCCATGTTTAGCAGCAATAACTTTAAGTAACCATTTTCTTTAAATATTTTTTTCTATAGGGCACAATGAAGAGTGATAGGAAAGCAGAAGAGAAGGGGGAACACATGGGGCAAAGGGTCAGATTCAATATACGGCATGTGGCCACCGGCTCAACCTGGCGAGCTAAACCAGCGCCCCGAGTAATCCTTTTCTGTATGGCTTTATCAGTTCCTTAGAACATTTTGAAAGAATTTTGCCAAACACTTCATTATAGTGTTGTTTCAGTTCATTGAATTTTTCTGGCATTTGTTTATGGACAGCTCTCTGAACATCCTACCACAGTATTCCAATGGGCCCGAACATTTCCTATTTGGTCACTGTTCCAGACTGTCATGGCTGTGTGCAGGCAGGGAGGGAGGAAGGACCCAAAATGCAGGACTCACTCAGGCAAAGTTGAACTCAAAATAACCGCTTTATTACAGGTTGCAGACTGAACAGAAGGCTAACTATACTGAGGGAAAAGTACACTAACAGGCATAAACATAAACAGGCAACGGAACACACAGCGAAATCAGAGGGTGAGCCGACGTTAACAACGCGACAGAGAACAAAGGAAACACAGGGCTTATATACACAGGGGAGTGGAAAACAGGATGGAGACACAGCTGGGAGAGATAGGGCTAACGATACAGGAGGAGCGAAGTTAGACACACTGACATATGACATAACCCTTCAAAATAAAACAGGAAACAATACACAAAGACGCAGACTAAGAAAACACGGACTTTACACAGGCAGAACTAAACCTAAACCAGAATAACCTGGAACATACTTATTAATAATCATCATCATCATCACAACCAGACAAGAAATCAAGAAAATAACCAAAAATACAAAATCCAACCAAAACGTGAGAAACTCAAAATGCTGGGTCGACCCGACCCAGGACCGTGACACAGACGTCCTGTGGTTTGTGATTCAGATGCAGCTTTGCAAACCTAAGCCGTGCTTCCACGGTTGTTCTTATTAGAGAGAAGAGGTTTTCAGTTTGCAGTTTTTCTGAGCATTGCAGGGTCTGACCGTGGGGTGAATTTGTCCATTCCTGAGAGTGATGTGGCATCATGTTCACACACACCTGATTGCTCCAACCTGAAACTTCTGCTTTTACAGAGGTGTTCAAATTTGCTGACAATGAGTTAATCAAGTGTAATTATTTAGCACCAACTGGCTGTAACTTATCCTCTTAAACCCTATGGAAGCAGTAAGGTTATATACAGTAAATTAAATGAAAACCGAAACAAAAATAGTCCTTTAGCGGAAGTAAATCTTTCAGGATGCCACAGCTAAAGTGAGCAAAAGACATTAACTGGAAAAAATAAAATTGAAATTTATGACAGTGGGAGGACTGGCGTGACAAGAGCCGCACTAGGACGATGTGTTATCATCCTTGCAGCTTGCAGGCCCTGCCTCCAGAGAAGAGGAATGAGGTAGCATTACTTTAACAGCTGTGCAAACAATGCTAATGCCTGCTACTGCTGTTTCCCCTTTCTGTATGCAGTGCTGCTAATCATAGTGCCTAGCCCCTGTGACTTTACCTAGAAGCCTGCAGACGCAAACTAATACAGACCTCCAAAAATACCATCCTCCTCCAGCTCCTACCAAATGACTCAGGAATTACAGAGAGGATTAGATAGGCCTAAACCTGAGAGGGTTTAACTGAAGATGCTCAGTTGGGTGACTGCATATAAGATCAGGCAACAAAACACAGATAACAACATCAGAGCCACAACCCTGACCGCTGTTCTGATGTTACGCTCCAAAGCACATTTGACTTTTTAAAATGAGTTATGTTTTCAAACCTCATTATCTAAAGGTTGTAATGTGGCATTTGTGAGCCTGGAGTTAATCAGCATTCTGCGATGCAGGAGAGGAAACAGGGCCAGATTATTTTACTCAAGTAGAAGTGTTGTTGTGGTCGATGAATTCATTCTTAAGGCGACACCTGCTCCATCATCCTCTCTTCCCTCCTGTCTTCACCTGGAAGTTCGCCTTCCTCTGCTACCTCCACATGGTTTTGTTTCATGCTGATGTATACGGTTGTTGGAGATGTGTTTTTTACTTGATTTATATATTATGAGAAGGTTACGAGCATGACCAGAGCTGGTAGATAGTTTTCTATTACTGTAAATAATAACAGAATGGGATGATTTGCAAATCTCATAAAACCAATTTGTTTTCTCAGATGAACACAGAAGCCTTATCAAAACGTTAAAGTGAGAAAATGGATGAAATATTAGCTCTTTTTTTATTTCATGCCAGCAAAATATTTAATTTATGTTCTGACGGGGCCATTTTCACCACTTTGTAGCATCCCCTCTGCTTTTAACAACAGTCTGTAAACATCTGGAAACTAAGAGAGACCAGTTCCTGGACTTTTGGGAGAGGAATGCTGTGGCATTGCAACCTGATAAAGGGTTCTAGCTGCTTTTGCTTTGTGATGCACCAAATGCTTTCCAGTTGATGAAAGGTCTGGACTCTGGTTTTAATAGCTGCATTATGTAGTTTCGCATTGGCTTACTGAAATATGCAAGGCCTTCCTTGAAAACGACATCTGGATGGATGCTCTAAAACCTCTAGCATCAATGGTGACTTTCCAGATGTGGAAGCTGCCAGTTCTAGAAGCACTAGTGCAACCCCATACCATTACAGATGTAGGCTTTTGAGCTGAATGCTGATAACAAGCTAAATGGAATTTCAAATTTCAGTTCATCTGAACAGTTTTCTATTTTGCCTCAGTCCAACTGAAATGAGTCTTGGCTCAGAGAAGACTGTATCATTTCTGGATCATGTTCACATATAGCTTCTTCCTTGTATGACAGATTCACATTTGTGGACTGCGTGGTGAACAGTACTCACAGACAGTCATTTCTGGAAGTCTTCCTGAGCCCATGCAGTGATTTCCATGTTGCAAAGTCTGCGCACAGAGATTTCTCCAGATTCTTGGAAACATCTTGATGAAATTTGGTTTTTGGAACTGGGGAGGTACATCAACTATATATTCTGTTAAAAGTTTAGCATGTGGCAATGGGGCAATAAATAGCGGGGTAACAAACTTTATTTAGTTTTGCCACAAGCTGCTGAAGTTTGATAAATCATCATTACATATTAGCAGAATTTTTAGTTTTAGAAAATCATTAACAAACGAAAATAAAAATAGAAACAGATTCAGTAGATTCAGTTAATGAACTACTTTGGATGTTACTGTGTTTTTTCCCTTTTTAACACACAGTGGGAATTCTCTTTAATGAGCCAGCTCACCCACATGACAAAGAACTCCTCCCTGTGTCACTCCAGCTGATAGTTGAAATTTGGCAACCCTGGATTTTGACTATTCTGATGTTTCCATTTGATAAAAATCAGATGCTGTCCATTGTCAATCTCTCACATGATTAATAAAGTTCTGTTTAATAGTTCTGTTTTCGCTGATCAGGTTAATCAGTCTCAGTGAGGAGACCCTAACTGGATTCTTCCTGGACACTAAGTGCCTGGACACTGACCCTCAATGGTTAAGTTTTGTATTTAGAGATACAGTAAGAGAGGGATGCTGCAGAAGTCATGAATAATAGACAAAGGACATCACATCACAGACAATACTGCACACACAACTGCCTCTCATACACTACTCTGCCTCCACCTCCTCCTCCTTGTCCTGTTTTCCATAAATAATGCATTAAAGGAAGAAGAGCTTGTTTACTTGTGGTTTGTGCGGTTCTTCACAGGCAAATTATTTCCCTCTGTTTGACTGATGGGTCAACATAAGACTTTTTTTTCACATTTATGGTTTCTTTGCGCGCACATGTGTGTATGTACGTGTGTGTATAGCATGCTGGAAACGAACTAGATAAATTCAAATATAATATTATAGCCAGGACACATTTATATCACATTTGCAGTGGTGTGCTGGAGAAGCAGAAATCTGAGCGGGAGTGAGAAACTAACCAGACAACAGGTAAACATGCTAATAGCAGGTGATGATGGTCCAGATCTGACAGAAAAGCCCACACAGCCAGACTGGCCTGTTAGTGTAATGATCAGCAGACTGTCAGGTGTTTAAAAAAGTAAATAAAATCTTATTCAGTTTGTTTACCTCACCAGATGCCATACCTTTACACACAAGCAAAAGAGTCCTTCGTGCAAAGACTTTTTCAAATAGACTGCACCATTTTGTTTTCCCAAGCAGAAGCAAAACCCATCTTTGCCAGAAATGGAGTATGTGTACAGTATGGAGAGACAATTAAAACCACGATGTGTAATGAAGGAAATAGGAGTCTAATGAAGAGGCTCAGACGGAGCATCGCTGACCCTCTCCGACCTGCACATGAAAAGCGACGCATTCGGCAGAATGCCTACAAAGCACCGTCCCTGCCTCTTTGAAGTGGCATGCGGAAAACTCGCCATCTGGCGTGATCACCACATTTTCACTTTGACAATCCTCAAATTCTCACACTTAAACCAACGGTCTGCAATCTCGCTGCCTTCCTTCTCTTCCACTGCCTGCAACACAGTTGGCTGTGCAGTTAATATCGACACTTGAAAAACTAAAGTTTCTTTGTATGGATAATTGCTAATTGTCCACATTGGTTTCATTACACACAGCAAATATTAGCAAGAACAAGACTGGGCTTGAAAAAGTAGTGCTATGGGTTCATTGACAATGAATTGAAAGCAGCTAGCTTTACATCTTGTAATAATTAAAGGTCATGTGTCACGTGCAGTACTTCAAAATAGTAAAGGCCTTCATTACGGTCATCCAGTCCATTTAGCTACACAACAGGAACAAAATTTGATATCCAATATGCTACAGAACTTTGCTGGAACATTTTAAAACAAGAAGGTTTCAGAAATGATTGCATCACATGTTAGTGAATTCTAATCAAGTAGATTTCAAGGTAGCACGGACATAGATTCTTCAGATTTAGAACCTATACCCTTGGTGATGTAAGGGAGTCTTCTGAGTCCTGAATAATGAAGCTTCATGTCTTAAAAACCTCATGGTCCCAGCTCACACACAAACAAGTTGCAGACTTACTTGCAGACTTACTTGTGGTTCCTGGAGTTCCCAAAAGTAGAACTGCAGGCAGAGGCTTCATCTATCAGGACCCTCACCTTTGGAATCATCCCCAAGTATGGATTCGATTTGGATTGGACATAGTTTTAAAATTAAGCTCAAAATCTTCCTTTGTGATAAACCTTATAGGTAGAGCTGTATCTGGTGACCCTGAACCATGTCTTAGTTGTGCTGCTAGAGATTCCAGTTGCTGGAAACTTCCCATGATCCACTAAGCACCCCCCCCCCCCCCCCCCCTTCTTATATGCAGTCATCAACTACTCTCTCCTTTCCATACTTTTAGTTAGTTTTCTCTTTGTTTATTCTGATCTCTATATATCCCCCTTTTGTCCACACCTTTGTACTTTTGGTTGCATAGGTTTCCCCGTGTCTTTCCAGGAAATAGTTTAACAGTCTCTGCTTTTAAACTCTCCTGGTTCAATTTTTTTAATCTAATATCATGTCTCTGACTTGGCCTAGGCCTGCTCTTATTGTGCTGCTATCCTTGCAGATATAAATAATTACTACTGTAATGTGGTCACATAGCAAGCTACAGTTCTCATCACTGGGTTACAAAGTGGTAGAAGTACTGTAGAAGTGGAAGGCTGGAGTGAGACCTGCTATGATGTATGATTTAGACACAGTGGCAGTGACAAAAAGAAGGTGGAGTTGGCAGCTGAGATCCTAAGACTTTCAATGGGAGAGACCAGGATAGACGGGATTAGTAATGAGTATACTAGAGGGACAGCTCAGATTGAGCAGTTTTGAGACAAAGAAACATTAGAAAGGATAGAGGATAGAGGGTATATTGCGCAAAGGATGTTGGGTATTTGGAGACAGATGATCCACTGTGGAGACCCCTAATGAGAGCAACTGAAAGAAGGAGAAAACTTTTGCGCTGAGCTGATCCTTTACTCACAAAGAGTTTCCAAAGAAGGCAGCTCCAAATCTTTGATTTGGCAGATTTTGACTTATTTTAATTTTATGTTAGACACTTGGCATTCCCTTTTAATTGTTCATACATTATCTGTTCCTTTAAGTGTTTGTGATCAGCACTTACTATTAAAGGTCATAGAGTTTAATAAAAAGGGACTTTCTGTCTTTCCATTACCATTATATGATCTCGATTTGTAACTATAAGCACTCTGGACAGTCATGGAAAAGTCAACTCAATGTTGGATGAACAAACAAAACAGAGTGAGAGATTTTCCCAATGGATCCACTGAGCTGGAAATGACCTAGTACTCATTAATCAGTAGAAAAAGCCTCTCGTGTGCTCAATCTGCCCTCAGTACCAGTTCAAGTATAAAGTGCGTGTGATGTCATACCTTGGTGCATCTAAATATGGCTTAGAGCTGTGTTGAATCCAGCAGTGTCAAATATGCACAGCGAAATACAAATCTTGTGCTATTGATGTAGGTGTAACTGTTACTAACACCATCCTGTCCACCCAACCTGGCAGAATCCAAGAGTGTGCTACATCGCCAGGTCCTCAACCTGGCAACAAAGAGGTGTGATCCTCACTTCAAGGTCTATAAATTATACAGGTCTGGGCGGGATGACAAACCCATCAACTTTCCCTGCTGGCACGAGACTGGAATTCTCTGCAGGCTAAGCAATCATGTCATGCAGAGTGCTCCTTCTGCATCAGCACGAATTCTTTACTTCATTAAATTGCAATTAATTCTTAAAACCTATGGTCATCACTAGTAAATCAGAAGTAAAGCTGGGAAATAAAAAATACACAATGTTCTTCCAGATCTCAAAACTAAAGTCAGTGTGGAAGTGCCTTAAACTTGGATTCTTTCTAAAATCCAGCAGGCAGCAGTCCTGTGACTGGTCTACGAGAAAAATACCTTTTGGCTCCCTTGATGACCTACGTAAACACATTCACATGAGCTTGTGGGCCAGGTCAGTAAGAGAATACTTCAAGAACTAGTATAAGATATAAGGAGGGATTATTTCAAGCTGTAAAAGACATGCAAAGGCAGCTTATGCTGAGCACACTTTCAGCCTGATAGCTAATCTCTGGGACGTGCAGCACAAAGCCACCGGAGTGCTCTCTTTAATGTACAGCTCATTTCAAACAATTCTCTTTCGTGGTTCTTGATCTCTGTCCAACAGCACCTTGTTTATGTCCCACAGCATTTATTTGCTGTTTCTCATTGCATGTGAATGCGCTCTTCATATTTTTACTGATACTTCACTTGCCTACTGGGTGTCGTTGGAATATGAATGTCTGTGGCCATCATCCAATAGATATTACCAGAAGGAGTTTGGGGATTAGTTATGAAGTAAAAACTTGGTGAGAAGAGATGATTGGATGAGTGTGTGTTTGTGTGTGCTTGTGTGTTGGCTTTGCTTGGCACTTGCGTGACTTAAACCCCATATACACGTTGCTGAACACGTGGCAAGAAGCATGTGAGTTTCTCTGTGTGTGCCTGTGTGTGTCACGTACGCCGCCGGTCACAGGTGAGTGTCATGTGTGATGATCATTATTGCCATACACCTGCTCCGCTCCCGCAATTAACTTTGCCGATGCAAATGAGCCTTATTGCATCACCGAGGCCTAGCCTCCTCCCCAACAGACTAGACGATGTTCATCTGCTGGATCTAATTAAGGTAATGAGAGAGGGAGGAGGAGATGGAAGGATGGATGGAGGAGTGGAGGAGCAAACGAGAGAGATGGGGAGGGAGTGGGAGAAAGGGGCAAGGTGGAAAAACAGGGAAAAGGGGATGAAAGACACTGGCACCAGGAAATATTGTGTGTGTGTGTCTGTGTGTGTGAGAGAGAGATAGAGTGGAAGACAGCGCGAGCCGTTATAGAAGTGTGTTTGCAGGAGTGTGCTTGATGACTTTCATTATATACAGTAGTGACATGTCCTATACTGAATGAAAGTCCTGTATTTATTTGTAGGATTTCCTTGTATTGTGTGTGTGTGTGTGTGTGTGTGTGTGTGTGTGTGTGTGTGTGTGTGTGTGTGTGTGTGTGTGTGTGTGTGTGTGTGTGTGTGTGTGTGTGTGTGTGTGAGAAAGAGAGAGAGAGAGAGAGAATTGATGTAGTGGTAGACCAACAAAAGGAGTAGAGAACGTAGGGGAGGAGACAGCAGGTGTTCTGACAAGGACACTCTTCTCTCTCTCTCTCGCTCTCTCACACACACACACACACACACACATATACAACACGCAGTATATAATGCAATTTTGCACATGCAGGGACACAAAACACAACGTCAAATATCCACAATGCCCCCCTTCAACACACGTCTACAAGTTCATGCACGCATCACCCATACTGTACTAATATGCTGTGCCAATCAGAGTAGTAGATATACTGGTATTGAATATAGTGGGTGCAGATCCATGCTCTCACACAGATTTATTATATGAGAAGTTGCTGAAAATTGTTTTATATTAGAGGCAAAAGAAGTATTTAAGTCATAACTCTAACTGATAGTACAAAAGTTTAAGCATATAAACTTTTCACACACACACACACACACACACATATATATATGTATGTATACATATATATATATATGCTTGATGTGTGCATCCATAGTGTAGAGGTTTACACGTTTGCATAACAAGCAAAAGATTCCCAGTTATCCCAGAAGGAGACACAGATCCCATTGGGGTTGTGGCACAAAGGCCTAATCAAACATGTGGAGCTCCACACTGTGGCTGCCCCTTGGAAATGAGTGAGCAGCTCAAAGTAGCTTTCTATTATATTTATATCACTGTAATTTTGTAATTTTGATGATTTTGATTAACATATGTGTAGAATGATAATTTAACTAAAACTTTAAAATAAGTGGTACAGAGTACAATATTTTTTTAAAAATATAGTGGGGTAGAAAAAGCAAAGGGAGTACCTGGAATACAAACTTAATTCAGTAAAGCACATTACCAAATTAAATTGTCAATAATATGTTTAGTTTATTCTTTGTATTTGCCATTAGGGCTATGGGGACTATGTGGTTTATAAAGTTTTATTAAAAATACTCTGGGTCATGCTATATAAATAAAAGTGACTTGACTTGGACAGTGTAATCAGTGAATTACTAGTGAATGAGTCCCTGTTGCCTTCTTAAAACAGCTGGGTAACTGCATATGGCAACTGTAATGTCATATAAATAAATGAATAAAAACAAACAAAAAATAGAAAAGAGAAGAGCCTTCTCCAAACTGCAAACACAGAGTTGGCTGTACACTGTTGTCTGAAACACCATCATCAAATATGTTGCAGTCCTAAGTGTTGCAGTGTCTTTTCTGAAGCAAGACCAATCACTCCTTGACACAGCCATTATTTATTACTATCATTAATAAATGGATAAGCAATCGCATTAAGTTCACATTAAATTAAAACTCTAAGCTCTAGCTTAATGACCCTTGGCCATACACGACAGCGCCTGGGTGTTATTATATTGGCTGGATTTACTTTTTCCTCTCTCTGTGAACTAAAATCTCAAACTTGTTCCTTGAGAAGTACTTCTGTTAAACCTCAGCCAGTAAAAACTCATCTCTGATCAGTAACTGTCATGCTCTTTCAACAACTCATCGACCACACTGGGTAGCAGGTTGTGCGTTCAGAGCTATGGTGCTGAGGCTTTTAACCTGACTAAAAAAATACAGCTGGTTCTGATTCTTTGCATTGGGCGAAAGAGATTTCACAATGTTTTAATTTTTTAAAATCTTTATGTATATTTCTGTAAAAACATCTGTTATAAAATTACAGATCTTTTTTTCTGCTATGTCTCTAAACTTTGGTGGAACCTGCTAGCTAGCTTCAAAAAAGGTAAGACCTAAATTCAGTCAAGACTGGTATGTTTTTATATGACTGTATGATTCATGATTCACTCTTTTATACACATACACAGATATGGCCTGAAAAGACTGGTTAGCCAAATAGATTAAATGTGTAATATGTTAACAAAGAGTCAAGAGAAGGTGCAAAAGTAGAGTTCTGTCACAGACATCAAATCATTTAAATTCCCACTTGCTGAAAGGATATAATGTATTATAATGTTTATAATGCAGTTCTAATGATGCCATGAACACGTTTAATGTTCCAACTCAAAATCACAGTTTTTCACCAAATGAGCTTATGGATTGTGGGTTCTGATTTGTCTCACTGGGTTGAGCAGGCAACCTATACTGTAGTTGATGCAAGCCTGGGTTCACCCTGAGTCATTTGCCAAGTACTCTTCCTCCCAACCTTCCTGTCTGCTCTCAACTCTCATAACAAAGCCCCCAAAATGGTTTATGTATTACGCTTAATGCCCATTCATGAAATGAAGTAACATCACAGAAGCCTTTGATCCTCAAAATTTTAGCAGTATGTACTTGTGTTAAAGTGTGAGCACTATGTACCTATAGTTATGCATTCCTTTCTTTTGCATAAAGATCAGAAGGAGTTTCAGGTCAAAAACTGTCCTCCGGAGGTTTGCTTAAGAAACATGACTGGACGATCCATCAATTTAGCTTTTGGCTACTGATGGGCTTTCATCAGAGCAAACAATATAGAAGAAGGCATTGCTGAATACAGTGGAGATGTATGCCTCCATGTATGCCTTGCCTGCTAGCATCTTGCACCCTGCTGTTATGTGCTGGATTGTCTCTGGGGCATCTTTACACAGCCTGCACCTGGGGTCTTGCCTGGTGTGATAGACCCCAGCCTCTATGGATCTTGTACTCAGAGCTTGTTCTTGTGCTGCCATGATTAGTGCCTCTGTGCTGTCTTTCAGTCCAGCTTTGTCCAGCCACTGGTAGGATTTCTGGATATCAGCCACCTCCTCTAACTGCCGGTGGTACATACCGTGCAGGGGCCTGTCCTTCCATGATGGTTCCTCGCCTTCCTCCTCTTTCTTGGGCTTCTGCTGCCTGAGGTATTCACTGAGCACGCTGTCAGTTGGGGCCATCTTCGTGATGTATTCGTGGATGTTTCTTGTCTCATCCTGGACTGTGGTGCTGACACTCACCAGTCCCCGGCCCCCTTCCTTCCGCTTAGCGTACAGCCTCAGGGTGCTGGACTTGGGGTGAAACCCTCCATGCATGGTAAGGAGCTTTCTTGTCTTTATGTCATTGGCTTCTATCTCCTCCTTTGGCCAGCCTATTACCCCAGCAGGGTACCTGATCATGGGCAGGGCGTAGGTGTTGATGGCCCGGATCTTGTTCTTACCGTTCAGCTGACTCCTCAGGACTTGCCTGACCCTCTGCAGGTACTTGGTGGTTGCAGCTTTCCTAGCGGCCTCTTCATGGTTCCCATTCGCTTGTGGGATCCCCAGGTACTTGTAGCTGTCCTCTATGTCTGCAATGTTGCCTTCTGGCTTTCCCTCGCTTTGTTACCATCCGACTACACTTCTCCAGTCCGAATGACAATCCAATGTCATTGCTGTATAGCCTGGTAGTGTGTATCAGTGAATCGATGTCTCGTTCACTCTTGGCATACAGCTTGATGTCATCCATGTACAGGAGGTGGCTGACAACCGCTCCGTTCCATAGTCGGTATCCGTAGCCAGTCTTGTTAATGATCTCACTGAGGGGGTTCAGGCCTATGCAGAACAGCAGTGGGGACAGAGCATCTCCTTGGTAGATCCCGCACTTGATGGTGACTTGTGCTATGAGCTTGGAGTTGGCCTCTAGTGTTGTACGCCACATGCCCATTGAGTTCCTGATGAAGGCTCTTAGGGTCCTGTTGATCTTGTACAATTCTAGGCATTCCAGTATCCAGCTGTGGGGCATTGAGTCGTAGGCCTTCTTGTAATCAATCCAGGCTGTGCATAAGTTGGTCAGTCTGGTCTTGCAGTCTCGGCTGACTGTTCTGTCTACCAGTAGCTGGTGTTTTGCGCCTCTGGTATTCTTGCCAATCCCTTTCTGTGCCCCGCTCATGTATTGACCCATGTGCCTGTTCATCTTAGCCGATATGATGCCTGACAGGAGCTTCCATGTAGTATTGAGGCAGGTTATTGGTCGGTAGTTGGATGGGACCGGTCCCTTCTTGGGGTCCTTGGGGATCAGGACCGTCCGACCTTCGGTTAGCCATTCCGGGTGTCTCTCGTTAACTAGCAGCTGGTTCATTTGTGCTGCCAGGCGCTCGTGGAGTGCAGTCAGCTTCTTCAGCCAGTAGGCGTGAACCATGTCGGGCCCTGGTGCTGTCCAACTCTTCATACTGGAGACCCTTTCTTGGATGTCTGCCACTGTGATGGTTACTGGACCCTGTTCAGGGAGGTCGCTATGGTCTGCCCTCAGATCCACTAGCCACTGAGCATTGCCATTATGGGTTGCGTCCTTCTCCCATATGCTCTTCCAGTATTGCTCCGTCTCCAGCCTTGGTGGTGCTGTTCTGTTATTGTTCCCTTGCCACTGAGAGTACACCTTTGCTGGTTCTGTGGAGAACAGCTGGTTTATTCTCCTGCCTTCTATCTCTCTGGTGTACCTCCTCAAGCGGGTGGCCAAGGCTGTGAGTCTTTGCTTGGCAGTTTCCAAGGCCTCAGGTATGGACAGCTTGCTGTATTTCTTATGCACCTTCTTTGTCGCGCCTTTCTGCAACTCCGTTAGTTGGCTAACCTCCCTCCGTGCTACTTTGATCTTGCCCTCTAGCCTCCTTCTCCATGGAGGGTACTGCCCCTTGTGGCTGTTCAACTTGTAGCCAAGCATCTCACTGATCACTGCTGCCGTAGTGTAGATCAGCTTGTTAGTGTCGGTAATCGTGGTTGTAGGTATCGTCCGTAGTGCTGCATTAACATCATCTAGCAGACCTTCTGAGGGTACTTCACGTAATCTTGGTAACCGGCTACGGGGGATCCAGGTTTCAAGCTTGGCCATGATCCTATCCTTCAGGTCAGTTCCTCTCGCACTCAACGATCCTTCTCCTATCGCACTTGGGGCTATGTACCCAATCTCGGGTGGGGGTGATGATATCTCCCCCCTGACCTGGCGTCCTGACTCCTCCTTGCCGTAGCATTTATGTTGTACCTCGTCAATCTCTAGCTGTGATAGCAGTCCCTTCTTTCGAATGTTGAAACACTGAGCTACTAGTTGTTTCGCCGTCATTGTGGATGTTGGGTATCGAAGTATATATATATATATATATATATATATATATATATATATATATATATGTACATATACATATATATATATATATATATATATATATATATATATATATATACATACACACATATATATATATATTAGGGGTGCAACGATACACAAAATTCACGGTTCGGTTCGGTTCCATACTTTGGTGTCACGGTTCGATATTTTTTCGATAAAAAAAATGTTCATGCTTTTTTAATTTGTCATTTATTAAAATGATAAATATATATTTTAACTCAAAAGTACAGTTTTTAAATTTAATGTTGCTGAAACGACAAAGTAATAAAAAATTAAATATCTGATCGAGAAATCCCTCATCTTTGGAAAAGAGAGTTTATTACAGAGAAATGGCTCTTTCCAAAATAAAAGCTATACTATACGCTTCTTCTGGGGTATATTCTCAGCAGCATATTAAACATATCAGGTCCCCATAAGGAGAATCATGTGCTAACGGCTGTCTAAATGACTCGGGTAAAGTTTGTAGCATGCGTGCTTGTTGTTTTTGTCTGCTTCCACTTCTCTTTGCACTAGGATGATGTCGGAGTAAATGTGCAGTCATATTCGTTGTGTTCCCACTAGTGCTGTCAGCGTTAATCTGAAATGACGTTAACGCCACAACACGGCAAATCTCCATTAACGAGCTACCGCAGATCGCCCCATGCGTGGGGCTGGACGGCATCAACGCGTTAATGAGCAAACTGCGCTAACGCAATAGTTCCAACCCATGTAATTGAGCATTGCGTGGCACATCCGACATACTGTTTTACTTTTGTCCATGACGCGCTTACCTTCAGGGTTATACTTCACATGAAGACCAAAATAGTTCCAAAGGCCAGATCTGAATGAGGGTGGGGGAGGTTCAATTTACTATGTTGCAACGAGCTTAGCTTCTGTCTTGCTAGCTTGCGCTGCGCTCAGTGGATCTGCGCTCGACAGTGCAGCCTAGGCGGAGTAGTCGAACGCAGATCCACTGAGCTCTCAACACAGACAGCATCGTCAGAAGAAAAGTTGATAAAATAAATTAAAAATTTTGTATTGTTCGATACACATGCGTACCGAACCGAAAGCACTGTATCGAATGGTTCAATATCGATACGAGTATCGTTGCACCCCTAATATATATATATATATATATATATATATATATATATATATATATATATACATATATATATATGCATGTATAAAACATCCAGATGTCAAAATATTTTGTCTCTGGGCAGACTGACTGAGTGGTGTGAATCAGTGACATTTCTGTGCTGTACAATCCCCTGTACGATCACCCACTCCTTCCACTTGCTTTAAAGAAACTAGTCCCTGCTGAGCGTGATAGATTCTTTTACACATCGGACACATTTACACATATATGTCATTTCAGATGATTCCACTTAAGGCTGGTAGAAATGTTCTCATTTTAAATACCGTTGCTGACCTAATATGTTCTGAGGTGTTAGCATGAAAAACTACAGTGTGTAATCCACCAGGTGGTGTTCTCATCACTCATCTCATAAACAGGACCAATCTCCAAAAGCTGCTGCGGTCACCAAAGGCATCACTGAGCAAAATTTCAGATGAGTGGTATTTTGCCATTAGCTCTTTGCCTCAGCTGTCCTCTCCTCTGGTTCTCTTTTCTTTCTGTCAACCTCCGCTGGGTTTAATCTGACTAGCTGCTGTGGTGACTGATTGACCGGTGAATGAGCTGTTTATTGGATGCAAGGGAAACAAATTGCGGTTTGACGTGTTCCCCGAATTGTCTAATGAGAGTCGGGATGAAGTATATCACTCTCTGCTTCTGCTCTCCTCTCTCAGCATGGGCTAAACCCAAAACAAGGTTTGGACCTCTGCCAGGGCAATCTCAATCATTCAGAGGCACAAGCAGAAGCCCGTGTGTGTGCATACATGTGTGAAAATGGAGAAAAAGTGCTATGTAAATCCTATACACACACACATGCACACACTCTGAATTAGCTGCACTCGCAAAAACTTATTACTTCACTATCCTGAACAATGGACACGCATACATTGTGTGGTCTTTTATTACTTAAATGTATGTCCAACAGCCAGCCATCTCTGATATAATGAAAGTGCCTTGCTCACAATGGCTTTGGTTTGGAATTGGAAAAATTCATGTCTGAACGAGATAAAACGCAGAATACTTGCGAGTCATTGAGTCCTCCCTATCTGCTAGTGAACAGCACTGATTTTCAGCAATTACAAGACATCAGCTACAAACAGCTACCATTCACTATCTGAATAATCTGTAATCATTTAGATGAGCAACAAAATATGCTGCACTCCCTTTCCCTCCACGCTGCAGGTATTAAACTGCCTGAGAGAGCCGAGGTGCTTCGGTGTGCAGAGAACCATATCCCAATTCTGACAAAAATTATTTCAGGAGTTTTCATTACAAAGGAGACTATTAAGTCAAAAGAGGATACAAAGGGAAATCAAGATATCTTAATGGGGTCTATTATGTGTTTTCTTGTTTTTTGTGATTATACGGTTACGGTGTCAGATGTGTATATAAATATGGGTATTGCTTCAAATGAAATTGATTCAATTTTATTCAGTCATCACAATGTGTGAGTTAAAACTGCTACAACATTAGAGAAAGGGACCCCCTGTGAGCAGGCACTTGGTGATGGTGGGGAGAAAGAACTTCCTTTTCAGATGTTACAAATTCCAATTAAATTACAATAAAATACTCTTGGTATTTTAAAAAGAAATATTGATATCATGTTACTAACACCTATGTGACAATACTGTAAATACTTTAGTGCCAGCTGTAAAACAGAAAACTGAAAATTTTAATCATGACACATTTCATCCCCTCAAAAGAGAGTTTTTTATTCCCACTGTCGCCAAGTGCTTGCTAACCTGGGGTTTTCTAGTTACTGTAGGTTTTTTACCTTACACTATAACACACCTTGAGAAGATTGCTGTTGTGATTTAGTGCTACATAAATAACATTTTATTGCGCTTGTGAATCATCCTTTCTTTGAAGTCATGATTTATGATTTACTGTTAGATCTCAAGTACCTTGGTTACTCTCCAGTATTGTTATACTGCACTACATGCAGCTGCAATAGTAACACTTCAGAAATAATATGCACTTGGCATACTACTGGGTAGTTAATAACGTTTTGGACATAGAAAAAAAGTTTATTTTAGCTCCCTGTGGCGATTTTAAGGAATTATATACATTTTAGCTATGTTATTGAGTTGCACTCAAAGCATGAAGGTTAGGAAACATTTCAATGAATATCAGGACAGATTTCTAGGTCTGCAAACCAGCAACAGCCCTTCCTAACTAAAAAAAGAAAGACTTACCACGTAGTTTTTGACCAAAAAGAAAAAAAACCAATATAGGGCCTCCTCCTGGTTCCTCTGTGGTTTTACATCTGCCTACTTGTACAGTAAGCAGGACCAGAGGAGAGGCTTTGTTGCTGCTGACTGAGGCCTGATTTAGACTATTTAGAGCCTATGATATAGCCTATAAAAGTGGCGATTTAAGTGGCAAGGTGGCATTACAAGCATTTATACCTGTGCTGATGTGCCTCCAATGTTCTGCAGTTTTGTCTCTTCAAGTTGAAGTTTTAGAAAAATGGCAGCATAAGGAGAAGTAGATAGAAATGCACAGACGGAATTGCCGGTTCCAAACGGGCCAATCACAGTTGTTATTGGCAACCATTGAAATAACCTTTGTTGGTTGTTTCTAAGGAAGTGCACATCAGATAATGCCACAAGTTCCAGCATAGGTTTCAGAAGATTTTGTAGTTACAACATTTGCCGTCTGTTAGATCCACATTTTATTCCTCCAGGCATGGAAGCAATGCTACCTGTGTCACAGCTGCTTGTTTATGCATACTCATTGGTAAAAAAGTAATGATTTCTATTAACCATTCAACATTTTGTTGTGTTAATTGTTGGACCAGTGGACACTGTGTTCCTCTCCAGCATAGTTTTTTTGTTTTGTATGTCTTGTCTTTGTCTTGCTGAGGTGATTGCAGTTCTCAAAAAAGGCAGTGGCAGAGCTTGAATGAATGCAACCAAAAGAATTTAAGTATTTTCATAGATGTTCAGTACAAACATCAGTGACACCTGCATACTGTAATATACACACAATGCATCACAAACATTTACATTATACACTCAAATCAATAAACATTTAAGAAAAATGAAGTAACACAATGAATTCATTCAAATTAAGGACAAAACCTAATATTCAAACTATATTCACAGCACTTCTGACTCGCATCAAAAAAGTTTCATATCTGCTCAAAGGCACACAGTGTTTTTTATATTACACACACACTGTCTGTAAAAATAGTAGGACTACAGAGCATTCATTACATAATATGGAAAAACAAAAAAATGCAGCCATGTTTCAGTTCAATAACATACAAAATGCAGTATGCTGTAAATATTCAAGATTGTAGCGGGCACAGAGAATCTGCTGAGGGCTGTTCTCTGTGTCCAGCTTCTCTTAGGTCTGTCAAAATGTTTGGGTGTCATATAAATTGTGTGTCACATACAGTGTTGGGGAGTAACGGAATACATGTAGCGCCATTACGTATTTAAAATACAAAATATGAGTAACTGTATTCCGTTACAGTTACCGTTTAAAAAGGTGGTATTCAGAATACAGTTACTTTGTTGAAATAAATGGATTACATGGCGGTACTTTCCTGTTTCATATTGTGGCGGGTCAGGACTGTTTGGGTTTTGTTTGACAGCTATGTTCTGTTGTTCCAGGCGGCAGCGTTGCGGTTGCCATGGTTACAGGATGACGCGCTCTCTCTGCGACTGTGTGTTTTCTGAGTGAGAGAGCGCCTTTTTGTTGTTGTTGCTGTTGTGCTAAGCTATGCCGAGCAGTTGGGTTAGCAGCGCTGTGTTTCTGTTGGAAAATAAACGGCTGTGCTACCTGGCAACTCGGGGAAGCAAGACCAAATGACACCTCTGTCTCCTCCTTGTCTGAGCTCGCCACAATATGTATAATACACAGCGGTATTTTCCTGTTTCATATGTTGGGCTATGCCCTCTCTATTTCTGATAATTCCACACCGGTGGAAACCCCAAAAAAACACGCATTAAGAGGCCCTAATGCCTGTGTCTCAATCTCGCGTCTCATAATGACGTGAAGAAATATTTTTTAAAATGATTTAATATGAAGGCAATAGAGATTGACAGACCAAGTGACTTTCGCGCATTGCATTGTGGGTACAACTGGCAACAAAATCAAAACACTGCATCAAGTGCTTGCATTTCCAGCACCGGTAATCATTAATTCTGCGGTTTTAATCCCTATTTGCATTTTATTTGCCCCAAAATCAGTTATGTACAAAACGACGGAGAACACGGCAGGTCCGTACAAAGACAGACTTGACAAAAAGGCAAAAAAAAAAAAAAGTACAAGGAAAAAATCAAAGGAGTGAAAGGGTTAGACCCATACGAGCATACAGAGTGGAGTAAGGACGTTAGCGTGCTGCCCAACTTTCATCACGCACATATTTATTATTATATGGTCCTAAGTGTGAGTGCATACACTCACAAAATGTTTAGTAACTTCAGATCCCTGCAACAAGCCCAGGTCCAGTTTACTTTGGTGATTTGGACTATTCCATTTCACAGCTGTTGTTAAATTTTTTTTCTTTATCTCCTGTACAGGCCAACGCAATCTATTTGTCTTTTCAGGTTGTAGTATTACACAACATTTTCAGATCTAATAGAAATAAAATAAGTGTTTCGTAATTCATTCAATTTATTGTCTTTATTTATAACTGGCATTATTGTTTCATTCTATTATAGAATCTTACAAGAAAGAGGCAAAAATCCATTATGCTTTATTAGCTGCTTCGGTGAAAAACAAATCAACAATGCAAAAAAAAACCCTATTGCAAACAACATACTGGAAAACAGTTATTCATCACTTGATTGCTTCAATACAACACTTGGGCACATATTTGCCGGACTTTTCGTGGCTGTTTTGATATCGCTCTCTCTCTCTTAACCGATCAAATCTCGCTGTGGTAGCAGCTTTAAACTCGGTATGACCCAGGTTGATAGAGGGTGCCCAGTCTGGATCGCATTCCAGCATTTTGTAGGCTGGTTTTCCTACAAAACACAACAAATATTAGCCCGCAAAGCCACAGTGAACAATGCAGCATAGCGCAACGAATTCAATTCAAATCAATATAACACTTATTTGTAACCTACATCAACAATTATGTTATGATAAATTACGTAATAACTACAACAGAAGACTTACCTTTGTGGAAATGCTTGGAGCAGACTAACATGTGAGCTGGAGTGTTCTGGGACGTTATATTTGGTCTTCGAATGGCTGCAATCCAGGCCATCCGTCGACTCTTTGTTACTTCGGAAACATGGCTTGAACAATTTCTCTTCCAAGACGGAATCCGATAAAAACCGATCTCTTTACCCGTCGGCTCCCCGTGGCTGTCATGCGACCGGCTATTGCAGTTAATAATACAACAGCTTCTTGCCATTCTTTGTGTTTCTTTTTATCGCCGTGTGACTGTTTTCATGTGAAAGCCTGCGTGCGCTGGTACCGCTTGCCACTCGTACCTACAACCCTTTGCGGTTTTACCCCGGAAATGACGTCACATTTCCAATCTTTATGGGGCTTTGGAGCGTGATGTCACGGGAGGGGGCATGACTGCCGAGGCGCCATTTTAGCAGGCCAAACAAAGGGCTAAAGGAGCTAAAGCATAAGCAATGGATAGCACTTGCTGTGTTGTCAGTTGTAATATTAGATCGCACGATGGGGAAGGGAATAAGCTGGAAAATTGGCTCTCTTTTTATCCTTTCCCACCTGGAAGCAACGTGAGGGAGCTTATGTATCGGATGTTACCAAAAGAAGGCATCTAGCCTGGATAGCAGCTGTGAGATGAGCTGATATCCAGTTCTCTACCATCCCCAGATATCGGTTGGTGTGCTCCAGACATTTTCATTCAGGTAAGATCTAAATAAGTTCATATTACTCTTTATAGCCTAGTAGTTTTATTTTCAATGCGCTCTGAGGTCATAGCAAATTAGAACAAACATCCTAATGAGTGATTTTGTAGATATACGTTCTATTTATAGAGTTGCTAATTGTTTTTCATTATTGCAGGCAAACCAGCCTATGAAATAAATGAAACAAATCCTGACTGGGTTCCAACGCTACACATGGGGCACTACGAAATCCCTGCTTCAAACTACATGCTACATACCACCATGCCAATCAGATTACTTCTTCCATGTGAGGGTGAACATGTGCCCCAGTGTGGTAGTAAAACCAGGGGAAAATGCTCTTGTTAAATACTCTTAAAAGTCTTGTGCTGTATATGTAGTGATAAGTTTTCAAAAGAGACAGTAAATAACAGAATGCTAGTAATGGGTTATATTATTTAAATGTTGTCATGATTTTATGTGAACATTTTTTCATTTGTAATCTATAAACAACATGAATTCTACATTGTTACTGATGTGATGTTCTACAAAGTGGTTTTAATAATAATAAAAAAAAGACAAACATTTGTTTGTTTCTTTATTCAACTTTTGAACAGTGTTACTTAGTAAGTACATATTCAGTAAATGCAAATTATTTACATGGCAATGCACTTGAGGCATAAATGTAGACCCCCTAAATAAAACATTATGGGTTATTCAGAACAGAACTATGCTTGGAGAAATATTTTCGCATCAATTGAGACAACTCCTCCTCCACAGTTGCAGGTGGAATTTTTCTTTTCTGAGGACGGCTTCTTTTACCTGTCACTACAGATGGTCTGTTTATGTTTTGATTGAGAGCCTTTTTTGGGGCAGCTAAAGAGGAGAAGTCTATCTTATGGCCAACCACTGACTGTATCTTGGTCATATTACCCAGCAAAACCCAGTATGCAGGTTCATCTGTAACAGTCCTTGTGCCAAAGATCAACACTGTTGCTTCTACTTTAACCTCCTAAGACCCGAACTCTTCCACGGCATGCATTTTTAATTTCTCTTTGATATTTGGGCTGATTGGGACCTGATGAATGTAAAAGCAAAGAATTACCAGATTTTTTTTTTTTACCTAATTTTTGTTTCTAAGAAAAATAAGAGCCACATATGAGGATATTCGTTTAAAATTTTGATAGAACAGTAGCGGTATAATGTCCTCGTAAGTGGATATCAGGCCCTTGTAGAGCAAAATTGAGTATTTTGGTCTAAATAACCCAAAATGTGATGTCCACAACGCCAGGTTCTAAGAGGTTAAACAGAAGAGCAGCGACATGGATGCAGGTCTCCGCGATTCTGGCCATACAGGTGCAGTGGGCGGCTTCAGTCTTCCCTGTGATGCTCACAATGACCCAGGGCTGCAATGCTGGTTCATTCAGTCTTTTAGAGTGCAGTACCTGAAACACACACAACTAGTAAATATGCGAAAGCTCGATGTAACTATTCAACAATATATGTTAAAGTAAAGTTCAAAAACTAAATGACACTATTTCTAGACACCTTTTTTGTTTTTCATTTGAGTGAACTGACCCTTTATTCCAAAGCCTTGATTCTGCACAGCAAGCAAGTTTTTTCCACTCGCTTCCATCTCGCAGTGTCGTGGCGACCGTGACGACTCGAGCGTGGCTATTTAACAGTAAAGATTTAGTATTCATGCGGTGTGCTGCCAGATCGCAGCACACTCATAAAAGCTCTGCCTGAGTCCAGCCCAAAACAAATGGGAGCTGCATGTTTTTCTGATTTATTAGAGGAGCCCTCCCTCCTTGTTCTCCTTCTCCTCCTCTTAATCTTTCATTATTGTCTTTTCCCTTCTCTCCCTTTCCCCTACTCTCCTTGTGTGTTACAGTGTGAGGGCGCCACACTTCCACTTTCCCGCCTGTGCTGTCACGATGATTGCGCGTGCATTGTGCAGGGTGCAAACATGACAAGCGTGTCACATGACGTCCTTAATGACAATCTGTCTGTGATCTCACATTTCTCCCCTCAGCTTCTCCTGTTGATGAAGCATGATGCTTTCCTTTTGTTGCCCTTAATGGAGGCTTAACGCCTCTACTCACAGATCAATATGACTTTATGAATTATTTGCTCTGAGGCTGTTTTTTCTCTTCCCTTTTTTGGGGGGGGCTACACTTGCTCATTAGCATGCTGTCTTTATTAGCCAGGGCCACCAGTGTTGTGTGCTTCTGCTCACGTGTGTGTGAGTGTGTGTGTGTGTGTCAACATGAGGCTTTAGGTGTTGTGTGTGGAAGCCGTGGTGTAATTAATCTGCTGGCCCTCAGCTCTGATTAAGCTCAGATTCTTCCACACAGCTGAACACTCTCCACCTCCCGTCCTTTTGGCTTCTGCTCATCAACACGCTGCGAAACACACAGTCAAATATGATGATTTGTGTTTGTGTGTGGCAGCAAATACAAAGACTGACAAAGGAAACAAGAAGAGGAAACATGTTGGCTTCAATTTCAATTTAATTTCAGTAGCTTTTGCACCCTGTTTTGTCACCAAAAAGCCACACTGTAAAAAAAAACAAAACAATTTTTATGCAAAAACTGCTAACAAATTATAATGCATTTTCCTGAGTAGCTTCTGTAAACTGTGTGTAAAATTAGCAACAGGGGCTGGAAAGCAGTTCCCACATCCATGCTTAATACAACAAAACAACAGAAAATATAAGTCCTCTATTTCATGGGTGTTGCCCTTTAGGTGATATGAAAAGTCAATAAGCGCCATTGTACAGACCTAATAAAAAGCTGCTTTATGTGAGCGTGTAAGTGTGTTTGAGTGCACGCCCACAGGCGCACACACTCCTCTTCCCTCGGCATAATCTGTAATAATTGTAGCCATAATAATCTTGCAAACAGAGGAAAAGGTCAAGTGAATATGGAAAAAAAAAGAGAAGAAACAACAGGAGAGTGATTGAGGAGGAGAGAGGTAAACCAATATGACAAGAGCGGAAGGAAAAATGGGAACAGAGGAGAGAGGCGGGCATACGTTGCTACCTTCCGCCACTAGTCTCTGCTGTTGCATCAAGGATGAATGAGACTCTCCGTCATCGGATTGGACGCCACACACTTTTTCTTCTCTCTCTCGTCTTTATTTCTTCCTTTCCTGAAAAACCTCAAGGTCTCGCAGGCGGCATTGTGTTCCTGTCTAACTACACATACAGCACTGTCACTGACAGATCCATTGTTCCTTTGCAGGGGGAATCAGCACATTCTTCGCAAAAGTTGAGGTCCACTAGCCACGTTTCCCACGGAGAACAGAGGTGATGCTCGGCTTAAAGCATTATGAAGCATTATGCATTAGAGAGTATTACATAATGTTTACAGTGTGCTCATTATGTTCTCGTGGCACTGATGAGCAGAGATGGAGTGGTAGAATGAGTGCCGAGTTTCATTCTCAGTGTGATACATGATTATTGCATGAATTTAATGTGACATATGCTTGAACAAATAGGTGATGTATATATTCATGTATTCAGAGACATTAAAGTGAGCTTTTGCAGTTTTAATAAGCATTAACACCTTTCTAAAATTACATATGCTAAAAGAGTTATACATTATTTAATAGTGTAATTCCCTCAATTAAGCATATTTAAGGTAAGTGGTGTATAAACACATATCACATAAAGAATTCAACAATGTAGCTGTGAGCAGAGGTAAGGGTATTATTGGTGTTAACTTATGTTAATCTATGAAATTACGATTTCTCCTGTGAAAAGATAACAGGCAATATAACACTGTTTATAATATTTAACCACGATTAACAATAGTAATGTGATTCATGGGGTTTTATCTGCACACACATAATTTAAAGGTAGAAGTATTTATAAATTGTGTGCTTAATTATAGAATGTTTCAAATGTCTATGTCTTTCTTAATGAACTAATTTCTTGTGTTACACCATCAGCTGAAGAAGCCTGTGTGATGCCAACAAAATCCCAAAGAGTAAATTACCTACAATTCAGTAGGTAAGCAATTCAGATACAAACCAGTTAAAGCTCCTGTCTGTCATCAGCTCTTCACACAAAAGGAAAAATAGAAAAGAAGAGAAAACAAAAAGGATTTAAAAAAAAATGGTGAATGATCATTTTTGTTTATGGATTTAAAGATTTAGTAATAACGGTGACATTTAAATTTGAAATGTTCACTAATGATAATGCCATGAATATTAGTCTAATTGTGCATGCTTTTGCATGCTTTTGTACAGATGTGGCTAAAGACTCTCTCACCCCCTTCATGCACTTGTATTTTAAGCATAATTAATTTGCCACCAAAAGACATGCAAGAAGCCAAATGTACAGTAAACAAAGCGATACAAGATTATCACTGATAGCATTTTTGCTCTTATTTTTTTAAGTTTGATATAGATATTACACAAATATCATTCTAATTTATTTAGCAAGCTAAAAACTGTTATTTTTTGTGCGTGTGATTTTAACATGCTGCGGTGGTTTTGAATGTGCATGATCATTTATTAATAAATATATTAAAAACTACAGCTAAGCTGTGTTATGAGTCCTTCTTATCATTCTGTTTAAACATCAGTGAAAGATGCCAGATTCTTGATGAACGTGTTAATAAAGACTCAAACTTTTGTTTTTTAATTTCTTCTCACAAATATCATAAATACTTATTATTTATTGCTATTCATAAATGATAAAAAGGGGTGAGCCACATGATTATATGTGTGTATAGTATATATAAGATTAAATAAATGAATATGTTCCATTACAACTGGTTTATGTCTGTCTTTGTAAGTCTATGAACAACTGTCCACTAAATTCAGCTGCTATATACAAAACAAGTGGGATTACCCAAAACAGTGATATTTCTTAACATGAATCCAGTTGGTTTTATGAGAAGATGGACAGTGTTAAATTGACACTCATGTCTGAAAAATTGCGAAATCTCTAAATATTCATTGTGGGTTTTTTCCTCTCCTTCCTTTTCCCTCTCGGGTGCTTGCGATGGGTGCTCTGAGACTTTCTTTCCATTGTGTCGACTTATTTCCCCACAGAGCAGGAGATAAATGGGTCATCACAGATCAGCAGCAGGGACAGACTCTTTAAGTCTCGAGATATGGCTGTTGACAAGAGTGAATACTCAGAAATACTTTTTTTTTTTACACATTTTGGAAAGGAGGGCTGCTCCGCCATTAAATCCGTGTCATTTAGTGAAGCTGGAGGCTGTCATGCAGATGGCATCGTCTTCCTGTCGAACTAACCGCATTTGGATGTCTGTGACGCACAGTGCAATCCATTTCATCCCGATTATTATTTGGGATTCAGATCAGAGAAGGAAAAAAGAAGTTTGGATCGCCTGTACCTGCATGTAGAGCAGTTTAAAGGTTTGGCTCATGTGCAAAGGCTGAGCGTTTGACTCATGATCATTAGACCTGTTTGGAGCTTGAGCATGTGCAGCCAGCTGATTAAGTGTCTCTTGAAAGAGTCAGTTAATACACTGCTGTGAGGGGCTTCTCTTCTAAAGCTGTCATAAATAGGATGAGTTTCATAAAGATTATTCTCATTGAAAATCGCACTGATAAGATTATATAACACATATTGTGTCTGCCAGTGAGTACATCTTCCTTTTGTTCAGTTTCTTTGTTTTCTTTTAATTACATGCTCTCCGAATGGTGAAAATATAAATAAAAATACACATGTACGCACTGTTTTTTTTAACAGTTCTTTTTTCAGTCTCTAAGAATCTAACACACTTTCTAGCAGCACTGGTTTGGCCTGCATGTGATCATGTAGTGAGAATAAGGCAGCAGCTGCTGCTACGTTTGAGCACAGCCGGATTTATCTGTTAAAGGGTGTCAAGGCAAAACTATGCTGTGGGTCCCCCTGTAAACCCCCCACCACCTCCTAGATGTCCAGGCTTGAGAATTTTGATGGTTTTTTTGTGTTTGATTTTTTCACTCTTGTGCATTCCTGTGAGTTGTACTTTGTTTTGTTGGTCAGCCCTCCATCATGAGTATTAACTAAACAGTCACCTCAGTACCACCTCCTACTTGCCAGATGGTCTTGTTACTACTTGCAGTCAATTTCTCTTTGTCCTTGTGATTTCTACTTTCCTTGTGTCTGACCTTTCACCTGAATTGGTGTTTTTGTCTTGATCTTGATTTGTGGGATTAAAGATTTTAATTTTTCTGTTGAATCATATCATTACAGTCAATTTCTGGTTTTCAGTGATGAAGCAACGTTTTAATTTAATTTAAAGCTATAATAATAAGAATAATGTGGTTATCACATGTATGAGTATCCCTTGGTTTTAGACTGCGCTAAACAGTTACCTAAGTATGATGCCAGACAGTGGACATATGACCTATAACTTTTTATTTATTTAGATAACTCAAACTTTCGGTTGAAGAACAGCCAATCAGAGCATAACTGCAGCTGCCATTAGGTTTCTTTAGATTAAATTTTAAAATAGGGATTCACCCCTGCGCATTTAACTTAGCTAGCATGCAATGTAGAACTAAATGTAGCTCATGTTGTCTTTTATTGTTGCAAGTAACTTCACACATGTGGCTGTTTGGGTCTTTCATGTTCTGAGCAGTTGCTCCTCCAGGCTCTGCATTTTAGAAGTTGTGAAATAGGCAAATAATCATTTTGATCAAAAATGCCCCCAATCACACTTTCCACCTCTATTATTGCAATCTGTTTGACAACAATATGGAGCGGAGAGTCCTAGGATGAATCCAGAGTTCTGTCTGGGCACTACAGCTTCCTCCCACTGTCCAATAACGTGCATAGGGTTATGTTATGTATGTCTTTGAATCTTGAATCTTGAATGTTAGGAAAGGTGTGAATGTCAGTGTGAATGGTTGTCTGTCTCTTGTGTTAACCCTGCAAGAGATCTATCCAGGGTGTCACCCTATAACAGCCGGGATAGGATCCATACCTGTGACCCTGAATTGGATTGACATTAGCATAAGTACATATTTGAAAAAAGTCTGCGCTCCTGCTAGTGCTCCTATAAAAATTAGAATAACACTATCTTTTTTGTGAGGCTGAAAATGTGGGAAATTGGATTTCACAGTGTTCAGTCGCAAACTATGGGAACAGGGGGAAGACCTTTCATGTCTTTTTTTCTTTAAATCTTATGATTTACTTAAATTATTCAGCGTTTCCTCATGTAAAACACATTTTACAGATTAAATGTTCACAACTTGGTGCTCCTGTGTGAACTTGTGTGAACTTTATTTCTGACATGTGCCCGCAAGAACAGACTGAACTGTGAGATGAATATCTCCAAGCATCAATTTCACGCACACACACCTCATCCAGACGAAAAGCAAAGCCATCTTTTCACAGATATCAGCATCACGTGACTCAGCTCCCAAACAGACAGAACCTGACTTCTCTTTGAAAGTAAACTTTTGTGGCGTGAAAAGAAAAAGGAAAAGTCATGCGTGGCAAATATCACACAGCGCTGTTTCACTATGTGACCAAACACTGAGCCCAAGTTGGGACTAATGAAGTCTTTAATTTGGTTATAGTTTATTAATGTCAGAGACACTCTTCCATTAATCATATTATAACGCCCCTGTGTGTGTGTGTGTGTGTGTGCAAGTGCTTGCACTAATGTGTGTGTCTTTTTCAAGTGTGTCTGAGCATATGTCTGCGTGTGTCCATGGGCCTTCGCATATGTGCATGACTACGTGTTTGTGTGTATGTGTGCATGTGTGCATGAGAAGTGTGCAGCTCTCCACCAGCAATAATATCGCATACATTTTAAAGGACCGTCATTATCGCCGTGGGTTACCCCGCGGCCCCCCATCACAAACCCCACAAACCATTTTCATTCCAAACTCATTAATATGCAAACTTATTCAAATGAGATTGTAATTAAGCATCTACTGAGTGGGAACCCTTTTCATGATAATTTATGATAAACTCCTCGCCACCTTTGATTGAGATTGATTTTTGGCGCAGACGAGCCGACCTGAATACAAAGCTACACCTGAGAGACCTGGAGGGAGAATAACACTTTTAAAACAGCAAACTTATTTCATGGCTGATTGTGCCACAATCATCTTGGAGGAGTAACAAAGATCTATTTGAATAATGCATTCCCACTGTGCTGGTGATGTGCTTAGCCTTAAAAAAAATAGAAGAGGAAAAAAACTGGGCATATCTGCTCTTGGCATCAAGGTGACAAAGTAATGTGTGTCTGTTTTGTAATGGAAGGTAAATCAGCCATAACTCAGTTTATCCAGTGTTTTATTGGAACCATTAGAACCTTTTATCAGTCAAACTGACAGCTTGAAAAATATTAATTTTGTGTTCTTATAGATGGTGTGTTGTCTTTATAGTGATCATCTGTAGCCTGAAGCAGCCATGCAAGCCTGTTTTCCCTTTTAATGGGGACCAGGATTTCCAGCTTCATATTTTTGTTCTTTGACTCTACTAGACTAGCTTTGCATGATTCAGAGTTCAAAATAATCCTCATTTATTTTATACTGGACATCGCAACCCCTCAGTTCATCTGTCTAAAATTAGCTGTTTTAGCTCTCCTCCTTAAAGCCAACTTTCCTCTCATTGGCTGCCCTTCACAAACAAAAGGTTAAACTGCAGGATGGGGCAATAGACATTGTTGAGAATAACTTGGTTGCTACTCTTGGTTTTATTCTTTTGGCTCATACTAATCACATTATTATACATTTTGGTCATGTTTAACATAGAGATGGCACGATACCACTTTTTTACGTCCGATACCGATACCGATATCATAAATTTGGATATCTGCCGATACCGATATTAATCCGATATAGTGTGTTTTTTAATCAATAAAACTGTTTTTTTTAATATCTTGCTGCATTTTGTATAAGTTCATACTCAAATTTAAATAAACAACAACACTAAAGCTATTCTGTTATACCTGTATGTAAAAAAATACACTGCATCCAAAATATTTCATAGTTCAGCAATACTGATCAATCTAATAAACTTAAACCTACTCCATCCTGCCTATTCTGGTATTTTAAAGAGTACTTAGCAGAAATATTAAGCAACCTAACTAATAGGGTTGCAAACTCCCAGCAAAAAAAAAAAAAGGGAACCACTCTCCACCTCATGATGCTTAATCGACATAATCAACTTTAATTTGATGCAGTGTGAAACAAAAATGCACAGAAATAAATTATTTTTCAAGAATTATTAAATAGATTCAACATCTTTCTACTACAGAATTGCAGAATTCACAGATGGTATCTTCCCAAAGGAAAAAGTACTATAGCTTACTGGGGTATATTAGACATTTAACAGTTACTATATACAGTAATGGACTTCTATACATTTTACATCAGATTAAAACTTTGGGTGTAAGATTCAGATAATTATTTATTAAAAGCTAGACATTTTAAATGAGAATAAGAAAGAAAAGTATGTCTTTGTGCCCCCCTTTCCCTGTTAATGCCCTATCAGCCCCCCTGGCTAAACTTTGCTAGATCCGCCCCTGCACAGTTACCAGCCTCTATATATCGGTGGTTAAGCTTAACGCAGGTACGCTTTACAAACATTCAGAGATGAACTTACACACTTGCTTTACTTCTCTCTGGGATAACTTCCTCGGAGATGAATTGCTGGATTGCTAGAGGCTACAAATACACACAGCGCTCTATCACGTGACGTGCACTGCTCCGACGTGCTACGGTTATGAGCCGAGTTACACCGTGTCGCAAGTTTTGTGAGGTGCTTTTTTTGATATTTAATGGATCGGATTACATTTTTTATTTCTCGCCGATATCCGATCCAGTAATTTACGTCAGTATCGGACCGATACCAATACCTAATATCGGATCGGTCCATCTCTAGTTTAACATAAACATCCACCTTTATTCTAGGACTGAAAATGATATGTTAAGGCTACAAAAGCATACCAGGCTCCTTTTAAAGGTATGTTCAAGCAGTTTGTTGTTAAACTTCCTTGAAGCTGTAAAGAGAATTATGTGCATGAACAATGATCAGGTAAAACATTATAACAACCTGCCTAATATTGTGTCTGTCCCCCTTTTGGCTGCCAAAACAGCCCTGACCCATCACAACTCCTGAAGGTGTGCGGTGATATCTAGCACCAAAACGTTAGCAACAGATCCTTTAATCAGGGAATACCATTTCCATAAAAGAGTACAGCAATGCTTACCTACCTATAGGTAGGTGGTACGAGTCACAGTAACATTCACATGGATGACAGGAACCAAGGTTTCCCAGCAAAGCAATGCTCAAAATAACACACTGCCTGTGCCGTCTTGCCTTCTTCCAATAATGTATACAGATGCCAGATGTTCCCCAGGTGAGCAACTCACCCGGCCATCCACAAGATGTAAAGACAACATGATTCATCAGACCAGGGCACCTTCTTCCATTGCTCCATGGTCCAGTTCTGGTGGTCATGTGCCAGTTGTTGGTGCTTTCTAGAAGTGGACAGGGGTCAGCACGGGCAACCTGTCTGGTCTTTGTCTGTGCAGCCCCATACACAACAAACTAGGATGTTTGAGCTACAGCAGCTCGTCTGTTGGATTGAACCACACGGCCCATCCTCCACTCCCAACATTCGTCAATGAGCCTTGGCCCAGGACCCTGTCGCTGCTTCACCACTGGTTCTTCTTTGAACCACTTTTGATAGATACTGACCACTGCAGATAGATAGATAGATAGATAGATAGATAGATAGATAGATAGATAGATAGATAGATAGATAGATAGATGTAGCTCTAGTGAGTACAAGTATATAATTTAATATCACGATCCATTTTCTACCAAAGTTAAAGTCCTTTTCAAAACTGTATATGACCCACATCGGCATCCCAGTCCACCGCTTGGGCAACGGTGGTTTGGATGCAGATGGTAATCACCTTGATAATTAACACTCTGCAAGTACCAGTGGGGGGATGAAGAGAAGGAAGGCATTGTTTGAGGAACAACATCAAAGACAAAAGGTAGTCTCAAGCAAATGATAGCTGTGTAATTGCCCTGCAGTACCTGCGAGCTGCATGACCGTACTCTCAGAGCTAGTTAGAAGCCCCAGGTGACAGAACGGTGAGGCCAAAACTCTTCGTCCCTGTAGTCTACTCACATGCACATACATGCACACACATCTGCTCAAATTGGATGGAAAATTTGGGATCAACATCAGAGAGTCTTTTGTTTTTTCAAAAGTATATTGTTTATTGGGGTCAGAATGATTTAGGGGTGGGACTTGGGATAAAAGAAAAGAAAAGCAAAGTGCTGTTTGTTTGTGCATCTACAAAGTCTAGTTAGCATGGAGAATAAATCAATATGTTCTTCTCTGCCAGCAGTGCTCCTTTGTTGTTTATTTTTACTTTTTTTTGTCTCAACGGCAGCTTTATGTCGGACGCTTAGTGGAGGTAAAGTGGGTGAGTCTTGTTAGTGTGAATGGCTTGCAGGCCAGCAGCCACTCTCCTGAGTGTGAGGTGAGCGTGTGAAGCAGCTTCAGGTGTTCACAGAAGCAGTGCAGCAGAAAAACCTGCAAAAGTTTTTTTTTTTTTTTTTTAAATGATGCACATGTGCCAGTTTTGTCTTTCATTGCATGACCGGCAAAGCACCTGTGTGACAAGGAGTAAGTAGTGAGCATAAAGTGGCCTTAACCCAACTCCACAAACTGTATGCCTTTGGGCTGTGAGGTGACCAAGCGAGAACCCACACAGGTACAGGGAGAACATGGAAACTCCATGTGTACTCATGCCCAGCTCTCTCTTCTATATTTGCCCTGCTGTCTTATCTTTTCCCCATGGCAGAGGGCTAACCTTCCCTGAGCCTGGTGCTTCTGTCTGAAATTTTCTGCACACACATACAGTTCATTTTGCATCAATTCAACACAGTCCATTACTGTAAACTTCACCACAATACTGCAAACTATCTACTTTAACCTGACTAAAATGTCATGTAAAACATTTGAATAATACAATGTTATTATCACTCAGTTTATTATAACAGACATAAAACAAAATTGAGTTTTTTGTGGTATTTGTTGAGCTTTTGAAATTACCAGCCATGTTGCACCACTTTAAAAATCTAACCCCATTTATGCTTGCTCTACTGCTGTAGCTAGCTGTAGCTAGATGCAAGAGTACTCTGGTGAAGAACTATGACAGTGATGCCAAAGAAAAAGAATCAGTGAAAAGGTGCTAGAAGGCTATTATGAATAGCCACAATGGTAGTGCTCAGTGCTAACATACTAGTAACTACTAGAATACTAGAAAACTAGAATTTCTCTCAGATTTCTTGAACAGTCTATATCACACAACAAGCCATATTATTTGTATGTTAGGTACACCCCAAAAGACACCAACATCACAAACACAAACAAAGAGGTCCAGTTCAGAGAATGAGCTTGAGTCATCTGAGCTAATATGAGAAGGAAAAATGTCTTAAGGTTAAGATTATCACCTGTAATGACTTAGAGACGTTCTAGTCCTTGCTTTTTACTTGTATTTAAATTTGACAGTTTGTAAGCAGCGTTACATTGTGTTCACTTTGCTGATAATACTTACATATTTGTACATGACGAAGGTTTGTAATGTATAAATGTTTCTTGTAACCAAGTATGTTTAGAGTGTCGTATTGTAACCAGAGATTATAGTGGGCAAAAAAAATCCAGTGTCCTGGCAATTTAATTTAATGAGTAATCGCAGTAAATGAATATTAAAATTCTAATAGCAAGATTAATGAATATTACTATAGAACGAGTTAATTTTTCATGTGCCATAGCCTAGCTTTGCTTCCAATGACACCATGGAGATACCTTCTCAGTAATAAAATAATGACACCACACCCATACCTTCAGCACATGCTTTTTTGTTCTCATCCCTGTGTGTGTTCATGGTGCAGATGTAAAGTTAAGCATCTAGGTAGCTGGGTCATTTTTTCAAAAATATATTTTTTGGCCTTTTAACAAGCTTTACTGGATAGAAACAGTGAAGACTGTAAGGAAAGTGAAGGTAAAGACATGCAGCAAAGGCCACACTCGAACCTGGGCCGGCCACTTTCAGCCGTGCATAATATGGTCGCCTGCTCAGCCGACTGAGCTAAACCAGCACCCAAAAGGAATCATTTTTAAGCGACAGATCATTTCAAATGCAACTTTCCAAACCACTGAGCAGTTTGTTTCAAAAATGTGTCTGTAAGGTAAAGAAATAGTTCCTATGTTTCCCGGGGAGAGAAAAAAAAAACAATGTTAATGTGTGATATATGGAGAAAGATGGAAGAAAGACAGGGAAAGAGAGGAATATGCCATTATTTTCAAAGTTAAGCATTACTCAGCAAGTGGAATTTTTATAAAGTGAAATTTTTAATTTTACATTTAATGTGCTAATTTATTTTAGAGTTATTAGATCAGATTGTTTTTTGTAAAACATCTAACAAAACAAACAGGAGTTGATTGTTATTAGCTATTATACCCATGTTACCTTTATGTTATTCAAAGCTCCCGTGAATATACCAGGCAGTACAGCACAGGCTAGTTTGCAAGTTTACAGTAATTCAGTGTTTTGCTGGGTACACCCATAGCCCTGTCCCTAGGTTACATCAAGGGTAACAGGCATCAATTTATACTTAAGGTGATGATGCCGATTAGATTTTATCTCTGAGTTCAACCTTTTATACTAGCTTTATAGTGTCTAGGGCTTGGAAACGTCCTTGTGTAACATCTGCTTATATCTTGTTGGATTCAGCTGGTTAAATCCACAGAGAGCAGTGAATATAGGAATAGCATCACAGGTCAGCTGATAACAATACACACACACACACACACACACACACACACACACAAACACACTTCTGGAACCCACAAAACAAATCATTATGTGACTTATTTCTGAGTAATCCTTTTTACTGCCCCAAATGAGAAATCACACTTTTCAGCCTTTAGAGTTAACTTTAAGCTGCACTATGAACACCGGCCCACAGGCTTCATCCATTTCTCTGTGTGTTTAGTGTCATTAGCAATGACACTGATGGCCACTGTAGTAATTACAGCATGTAAACAAATGGTTTGATGCTGTGATAGTGTTAGCTTGCCATTATTAACATTTATTAGCATTTGCATTTGTAATTTCAAATGCAAATGTGTATTTGCATTTGAAATTACTGTTGAAAGAAAATTTCAACAGCAGCAGAGTTTATATGTCTGTACAGTGTAATTAAAATGTAAAGGCATATTATCTGCTCACATGTGTATGTGTTACTCGTCAGGTTATAACACATACACTATATCCTTTTGTTACTGGGTTAAAAGTTGAAGTCTGTTTACATTCTGTAGGCTGCTTTGTGCTAAATAATTTCTGAATCATCCTCTAAGACCCCCATAGGAGCAATTACAACATGAAAGATGACATATTGTTAAAATGACTGAAAGACAAAATTAGCATTGCTGGGTGTTGTTCACTGCTTGATTCATCACTCTTAAAATCTCTGAGGACCATTGAAGGATAATGTTAATAAGCTGCTTGAAGACCTATAACAATGTATGAAACAAATTGTGATGTAGTATGGGGTTTATTAGAAAGCATTAAAAAACTAACCCACAGAACATTAAGACTGCTAAATTACTAGACAGTAGCAGGTACCAAAATCATACTTATATTTTAACCACATAAAACTGAATATTTACTACTGCTGTATGACAACAACTACTACACTGATAGTGTGGAATTTGACTTTAAAAGCAGTGTCTATCTAATAATATAGTCATGCCCTTTGTAAAGCATGATGTCTTCTTAGATTCAAATATAATTAAAAAGATTTGCCCTGACGTACCTTTGAAAGCTGTGGTCTTATATTTAGAAATTCAAAAGAAACTGCAGTGACTGTCTGTCCTAACAAGAAAATATTCAGTCTGTGTTGAAGCTATGTCTGCATTCAAGCAGAGCAACACAATGCCCAGGTCTAGGTCTTTTAACTGTAGTATAACACACTGCAGAGATGTCACTGTGATTTTCTTTTCATGCAAACTTTTGACTCCCATTCAAGACAGAGGGTACAAGAAGCATTATGATGAAGTAAAGCACAGAAGAATGAGTAGTGAGACAGAGGGCATGGTCAAGGCATGACTTTAAAACATATCCAGTCAATAAGGTTCAAGGTATGTCCAGGTAAGAAGAGATCCTGTCTGTTTCCCAAATCCCAACTGGGAGCTGGTTCCACAAAAGAGGGGCAGAAAGCTAAAGGCTCTGCCTCAGCTTTCAGGCCCCCACAAATAAGCCCGCAGTCTGAGAACAAAGTGCTCTTTTGCAGGTATATGGTACTATGAGGTCTTTAAAATAAGATAGGCCTGATTATTCAAGACCTTGAATGTTATAAAAAGAGTTTTAAATTTTAAACCTGAGTCTGGATTTAAGAGGAAGCCAGTAAAGACAATATAGGAGAATTAGCTCTCTCTTTTTAGTCAAAAACTTAATAAATACAAATTACAATAGGTGAGCCTAGAAACATCGATATGTCGTTAAAAAACATTTTATCAAATTTATTCTGTCTGCTTCCACAATTGGTGTGTTTTCTGTTCAGAGATTCTCAGCTGTATACCTTGGTTTTAAAGATATTTGAGTTCATCATCTTTCTTCCCCATTCTGATATTCTATCTATCTATCTATCTATCTATCTATCTATCTATCTATCTATCTATCTATCTATCTATCTATCTATCTATCTATCTATCTATCTATCTATCTAACTATCTATCTATCTATCTATCTATCTATCTATCTATCTATCTATCTATCTATCTATCTATCTATCTATCTATCTAACTAGCTGGCAAGCTAGCCAGCCAAATGCATTGGGTTGCTGCCATGTGATCAGCTGATTAGATATTTGTTTTAACAAGCAGTTGAATAACATTGTATATTAACATGGATAAACAAATCAAAAAATCAGTATGTGGTCAGTTGAGCCCAGTCAGTGCTGAAAATCTTATATTTTAAATGTTCTGTAGGACATTCAATCCGCTGCTTGATAAGTTTTTTCTGGATAGCACACACCAGGGAGAAAACCCATAAGTGCTTAAGGAGTTGAATTCATAGGGAAGAAGCTGCTGAGTGGACGCAGATTAGCACAAATGAACTGTTATTGCATCACAACACAAATCCAGACGTGCGTCTTCGTTTCACTGGGTGCAGTCTCTTCAGTGCACTTCGATGTTTGCACTAAAGAAAGCAAATTACAGTTTAAACAGCTACATGTCTCCAATTTCCACTTGCTGGGCCACATCAAGAAACGTAAGAACTAAATGATGTTTGGTTTGGAGTTTTACATTTCAATTTAGCCTCAGGCCTTGAAGCCATTAAGGCCTAATCTGAATCCTGGTCAGTGCTTGCTCCCTGGAGCAGAAAGTATGGCTTTATTAGCATCAAATCATACACAGCACTGACAATGCACACACACACACACAGCCCACGCCCAATAACAGTGAAACAGCATCTCATTACTGGCCATTAGATTTGTATTACTTTCATTTGAACCAGCAATACATCTCATATTCATAAAGGGAACAAAGTCGCAACATGAAATAGTGACACAGCTGCATGACGGGAGCTGAGAGTCAAGGCCAGAAACAAATGACTCATAAAATGAAACAGTTTGAAAATGTCATTTATGATCCGGGGAAAGGATGTCCATAATTACCGACAAAATGTAACGCCCACTGATGTCCCGACAGGTATGGCTACTGTAGGTAATTAAGCACATAAACATACATCGGTGAATTTGGTTTCAGATTGTAGCCAAAATGTAAATTTATGTGTGACTGAGAGAGGGAATCGAAAGGAGGGCAAAGAGAGTCAAACCTCCTCCATCTCTCTGGCACCGCGTCCATACTGAGTATCTCTTACTGATGGACACAGCACATTAACTGGCTCATTATCAGCCTCCCACCATATGGACTCAGGCCGGGGTGGGTCAGAGCTGCGGCCGCCCCGATCCGCGCTCCCCTTCCTAATTAGGACAATTATGCCATCTCCATCACGAGGGCCAGTTACACAAAATGGTGTCGCGCCCTCGCCGAGATTGGTGTCACTTAGCCCGGACTATGAGAGGCGGTGAGAGGAAATCGCAGTGTCGTTCAGCCGGTGCCGTTGAGCCCACAGAACAATTACCCTGGGTGAGGAGGTTGCAGACTAAGGGAGGAAAGAGAGAGAAGAGACCAAGGGAGGTAGAGGGCAAGTGAAAAGAGGGAAGCCAACAGAGAGGAAATGGCAGAGAGATGGAGGAGGGTGAAGGTTAAAACCTGGTTACAGTATCAATGAAGTTAACACTGGTGACTTCTGGATCGATCGGGCGTGAGGCTGTGTACCTACTGTATCCTACTGGAGAAGGACAAAGACTTCACTCATTTCAGTCGTTTAACCTCTGCTGGTCCCACTCAAGTTAACAGCTTCTTCCAGCAGAAGGCTACTTAAAGGAATATTGTTGGAAAATGTTTTAACAGCTCAAACGGTCATGATTTCTTAATGCATCACTCTGCTTAGAATCTCATGCTTTGGTGCAGATTGCCAAAATACACGGTGTGATTAATTTTGAGGACTTAGTTCCAGGACAGCAGTGCAGTGTGGAGGTGGCTCCCCTGATCTTCTGGCCTGCGCTGTGGCTTTTAATAGGTTTGCTTGAGCTGTGAGGAAGAGATGACATTCAGTGACCTTTCAATACTGACTTTCAAAATCTATACTGATTTTGAAAGTCAGTATCTTTATGAATAAACCTAAGCACACGCACTATAAAATCCAAAGCGGTTGGCACACCAAGTCACCAGTGATCTGTACACAGAAAAACAAACAAGAAATGGAACAAACGTTTTAAAATAAAGGCCCCATGATCTCTATACTCCTTATTATAGTAGTTATTCTTATTATCCTAGTATTCTTCTATAACATGGGTGTCAAACATAAGGCCCAAGGGCCAGTTTCAGCTCAGCAAAGACTCCAACCTGCCTCACTGGATGGCTTTGGAAAATTTGAAGGAGGGCATAAATCTTGGACTTTTAACTGCATTTTCTGACTTTTTATAGGTTTTTGTACTGATAAAGACCTCCCGATACCCATTCATCATACACCAAAGTAATTTAGCAATACACAACTAAATGACAGAGAATTAAAATATTTTTTTTAGACTCACATATACTTAGAGCAGCCATTCACACCAACCATGTAACAGGATGAATTTCATGCTTTTATTTTGTTGGATCGAGCTCGATTTTTCAGATTTTTTTCACATGCGAATAAACGGATCTGACAAAAAATGTGCTCATAGCTTAAAATGTGCACCGTAATGATTATACAATGATATGGAAATAGTAAAATAATGCTATTTTACCAAAGACACACAGCTACACACTGCTCCAGGTCAAATGGCTCTCTGAAACTATTTCTCTCCTCGTCAAAGGTCCCAACTGTATCACCAAGAGCTCAAACTGCCCCACTTACATCCTGAAATATGTGAAATATGTGATACAGCTGTAATTGTCCCCTCTGCTGGAGAATTGGATAAACTCAGAGTCTCAGTGTCTTCCTTTTCTTGTTTAAAAATATCAAGACAAGTTCATCATCGCTTGATGTCGACTCCATTTTTTCTGTGTGGCCCACATTGTAAAATAACTTTGATATCAACGTTCTTGGGTCCACGTTAAGTGTTTAGTTTACAGACAGGAAATATATAAAATAGGATCAAAAGGGATAGAGGTCCTTAAGGACAACTTGCATGGCCATTTTATTTAAAAAATCTAATAATATACTAAAGTGATGATTCTCACATTTGTAAAATGCCGTTCAGTCAGGGCTACAGGTATGCAATTAAAAGCATTCCTTATCCCATTTGATATAAGCTCAGTAATAGCAGCTATTCAGACACATCGTGAGCTCTGTAGTGCAATAATTAGACTATATTCATTATAAGTGTTGTTCCATTGATCTTCAGACAAACAGCACACATGACTTAGAGCTGATCTCCAATCCAAAGCAGACCCAGTTTCTCCTCCCTTTTCCTACGACTACCTGATGTTCAACCAGTGATGTTTTATTTTCTTCCTTTCATAGCAGAATCCTTGAGAGTTAAATTAGGCCCTAAGGGTGCCGGTAGATCGATAGGCTCACTGCAGGTGCACGCCGACAGGAACAACAAGAGTAGGCATTTTGCTTCTCCTTTCATTGGAATAAAACACGCTTGATTGAGAGCGATGAGTGGAGAGAAATGTGTGAGTTTGTGTCCACCACAACCATCACCCTCGGTTTCCAGCATTTTGTTCCTGCAGACTGTGTTCATTAGCCAGCCGTGGTATTGACCGTGTTGTACAGCAAAACGGAGATCAAGCTCGGTTACAACAGGGACGCTTGAATTCCCGAAAACAAACTGCTATTGATCTGTGTAAGTAAGTTGAATAAGCAGTATACAAGAGGCTGGTTTGAAGGCCCAATCCCGTGTCAGAATCCAGCACCACCTCTTCTTCCATTTTACTGCGTGTTGCTGCTCACACCGGCTGCCCTTATTGACTATTTGAAGTATTTATGCACAAGTAGAGTCCACTTTAAGTGTAAAAAGGGTGTGCTAGGCTGTGTGTGTAAAGCTGGAATTTATAGATGACACTTTGAGCACCTGCCCGACTGGAACCTGCTATATTTTTACAAGGCTGATACACAGGAGGCTCTTTTTAAAGCGAAAGTTACCTATAAGATCAATAACAACACAACGCAGCCGCATAAGGGACACTTAGAAATGTACTCTTGGTCCTCTTCAATAGCATTTTTTATACAACAGGAGATACTTAGAACGTGACTAATTAATTTGTTATATAGCGTTCATCTGCTTGGCAAAGCAGGGTAACCCACAGCTATTCAATGGCATAATTAGACCTTTAAGTTAATGAAAAAGAGTCATTCCTCAATACACTAATGAATACATGAAATATTTTACATTCTCTTTTCATACAGCGGACTTGTATCCTACTCCAAGGGAAGGACATCATCTGGTTTAAATGGCATTGATTTTATTTAGAGAAAAAAATTACACTGATCAATAAAAGTACATTCACTGTAGCTTTACTGTAGGTTAGCTCATATTAAATTGGGATCAAGGCAGATAATCATTCATATTTATTTAATATCAAAATTAATGCTGTTTAACAAGTTCATGAGACCACCTGTAATAGAAACAAGAAAATAAATGAACTAAAATCTAGCATATAGAAATCTGTCACATGTTGAAAAATATTTATTAGCAAACCAAATTCATTAAAACATCTAATACTCAAACTTGAGTTGGACACTGGACCATGATTAATCTAGCATAACAAATTACAACTTTATATTGTCATGTAAATTATTTTTTATGATTAAAAAAATTATAATTTGCTTTAATTTCATTTTTGTTCAACCCTGCTATGGGGGGGGGGGGGGGGGGGGGGGGGGGGCAGAAATCAGTGGCTCCTAGAGCTGGTCCCACACCCGAATAAATGGGGAGGACATAGAATTTTGGCCAAATCAAAGATGTGTATCATAAAGAACAAGATTTCTATACCGGATCGACCAGTGCCCAGTTTAACAATGATCGATCTGGTACTGTTGGCCAATAGGGTGCTAGTCTGAACTGTGCTACTGTTGGCTGATTACAAAGTGAAAGGAAAGGAAAGAGGGAAGGCATGTTAGGAAACAGCGAGAGAGAAAGTAAAGTGGAGAGTAAGGACTAAATATAGGGGCTATGACTGGTAAAGGAACAGAGATGACTGAAATGATGAAGAGAAGATAGGTACATGTATTGTGTGTGCAGGAGGACAGATGGAGAGGAAGCAAGTCCCCGGGCACTGGAGGTAGATTCAAACTGTTCTCATATAGATAGGAAGAGAAGTGGAGTAGGGGTAATCTTGAAGAAGAGTATGTGAACAGTGGGGGAAGAGTGTCAGACAGGATACTGAGTTTGAAGCTGGAAATCAAAAGGGTGATGTTGAATGTTGTCAGTGCATATGCTCCACATGTTGGATGCCAGTTAGAAGAGAAAGAGGAATTCTGAAGTAAGTTGGATGAAGTGGTAGAGAGTGTCCTAAGGAGGAGAGACTAGTGATTAAAGCAGACTTTAACGGACATTAAGGTGAAGGAAACATGGGGAGTGATGGGTAGGTATGATGTTAAGGAGCGAGCACAAATGGTAATTAGTTTTGAGAAAAGGATGGAAATAGCTGCGGTCAAGAAGAGGGAGGACATAGTGTAACTATAAGAGTGGACAAAGGTTCACACATGTGGACGACATCTTCTGCAGAAGGTGCAGTGTGAAAGAGATAGGAGACTGTAATGTGGCGGCAGGGGAGAATGTAGTTCGGAAGCATCGTATAGCAGTGTGTGCAAGGATGGAAGACCCAAGGATTAAATGGTTAAAGTTGTAGCGGGAAGAATCAATTCACTGCACAGAGGGAAAGTAAAGCTGCCATGCTACAAACACAAAGATTGTGTTTGGTTTATCATTTGAACAGAGGAAGAAGGACAAGGAGACTTGGTGGTGGAATAAGGAAGTGCAAAGTAGGTTAGTAAATAAAAAACTGGATAGTCAGGGAGATGAAGAATGTAGACAGGAGTACTGGGAAGTTAGACGTGCAGTAAAGCGAAAAGTAGCAAAGGAAGGAGCTTATACTGAGTTGTAATTGAGGCTGGACACTAAGGGAAGAGATGAAAACTGTAGGGATATGGAGACGAGGAGTTGGGTTGGAACTTTTCTCAGATTTGCATCGAGGAGAAAGATATGGCAATAGGGGAAAAACTTAAGTGGATGTCTGAGGAATGGAGAAGTATACTGGTACCAGTTATCAAGAATAAGAATGTAAAGACCTGTAAAAAATACAAACGGATAAGTTGATGAGCCATAACCAAGCCCAGAGAGGAACTGTGGTACTGCATGAGGAAGTCAGGAGGGGCAAGTATATGAGAGTGGTGAGGGAGGACAGGACAGTGGGACAGTGGTGAGGTGTGCAGAAAGAGTGACAGATGGGTTCAAGGTGGGGGTGGGATTACATCAGGATCCTGTTCTGAACCTCTTGGTTGAATTACTGATGGACAGGTTTACAGATGAGGTCAGGCAAGAGTCTTCATTGATTACGATGTTTATAGAAAAATTGTGATCTGTGGTGAGAGTAAGGAGCAGGTAAAAAAAGAGCCACCTGGAGGTATGTACTGGAGAGAAGAGGAATGAAAGTCACTAGAAGTGAGACTGAATACATGAGTGTGAATGAAAGAAAGAGACAGCTAGATAGATGAAAATGCAAGGAGTAAAGTTAGTGAAGGTAGATGAGTTCAGTTATAAGTACCTGGCGAATGTCAGGAGTGATTTGTGACAGAAGGACGACAGCCAAAATGAAAGGGAACATTTACAAAATTATAGTGAGACCTGCTGTGATATATGGTTTGGAGGTGGTGGCACTGACAAAAAGAGAAGGAGGCCAAGCTGGAGATGTTAAGATGACCAGAATGGATGAAGTCAGGGGGACAGCTCAGGTTGAGTGGTTTCGATATAAAGTAAGAGAGGCAAGATAGGCAAAGCTGAGTAAATTAGTTTGAAACATCTTGATTAAACCTTTAATTCCCTACACTGCATATAAACGGAGCCAAGAGCTAAAAACTATTCGACTACATACATTGTACTCGTAGCAATGTTTATATGTATGTATTATGAATCATCCCACTTAAATGAAACAAAGAGGCTGCGATTATTATTATTATTCTTATTCTTATTATTATTCTTATTATTATTATTTCTACGTTATTTCTACGCGCCTCCTTCGCATCCCTATTGGTTGTTTAGATTTTTTTGGCGCATGCAATTGGCTGTGTGGCGTAGCGGGAGGGATAACGTTCAGGAAGTGAAAAGGGGTTTGTTTCTGTTTCCAATTTACAGGGCAGCGTCTTGTGCTGGAACCCAGCGAGGAAAACGTAGTTCAATTTACTTATCGGTGTGTTCTTAGTTAAGAATCCCAAGTGACGACGTGCGGCTTTTCTTCATCTCGGCGGTTGCTGAACATTTCAGCACGTGAGTGATACTGAAGAACTTCTCATTAGCTGAGTTTAGCAGGTTGCTAATTAAGTTTTCTAACAGTAAATGTCTTTGCATAGGAGTTCTGCCAGTAACTTTTAGCCAGCACTGTAGTGTTTTTATCGGTCTTGCGTTGTGCTGTATTCAGCTGTCATTCTATTTTTTATTAGGGTTCTTGTGTTATTAGCTAACTGTTTCTACTACTGTTAGATAGCCGGCCCGTTGGTCATAGCAAACAGTCAAGCTGACCAAAAACTCCATGTGATATACACAGTCAGTGAGTCGGTAACGTTTTATGTGTGTATTGTGTTAAGTGTTATGTATTTGTGAAATATAGAACTATACTTTAATAATGGTCAGTTACACTAGCTGTTTCAGTTTTGTTTTTCAGTAACTGCTTCAGCCTCGTGTATGAGTGCGTCATTAACTCCCTTAGAGGTTTTCCAGAGCCCTTGAGTAAGTCCATAAACAGCCCTGATTCCTTTTCCTCATAGGCATACAGCGTTCTGTGGTTTCAGGGCATTACAACATGTTTTCATGTTTTCCTGTATGCAAATATTTGCTCGATATTCTTTCACATACATATATTTTTTTTAACATTCTCAGTTTTCATGGCACCTCCACGAAAAACGGTGCTACCCAAACCTCTTCCAGAAGGCTTCATACTAACAGACACTGAGAAGAAGAAATGGAGGCTGGGGAAAATCATCGGGCAAGGTGGCTTTGGACTGATCTATCTTGGTAAGGAGCAACGTGTCTGATGACAAACCTACACATACGTACACACAAAAGCTTGTTTTATGCTTTATCATTCTCTTCATGGGTATTCACCTATGGAGGGGGTTTTCAACCATGGAGGTGCAGTCCCCCAGAAGCCCAGCAACACGTAGCTGTGGGTGACATGCTTCTCTCATTCCATTTCTAGAAAAAGCTTGAAAAATCATTAAAGTTTAAACAATACAGTATGAAAAGCACAGAAAGTTGCTGTAGTGGATCGTTTTTTTCGTTTTTTTAACAATGGTTTCACTTCAAGCCTTTGTATGTTATAACTGCTTTTTTCCACGCAAGAGTTGCCCACAGACCAGCTGTATCACATACTTTGGACATTACCTCAATCTGACAACAGATGCACTCTGCAGGTAGATGGGCTGTCCCTAGCTCTCTACAGTCTGCCAGTGTATTGCACTTGAGCCCAAAATGAGTCAGTCTTTGAATTTCCGCAAAGACTGACTGAGGACGAACAGATTTGTGATTGTTGTTGATTTTTCACAGCTAACTTGACCATATTCAGTAACAAACTTATAACAGGCTGATTCTTATTGCTGTTTTATCTCTGTCTTAAAATGCACCAACAAGATGGCAACTGAATGTGAGTGGTCATAAACCTGGTCGCCATCTTCAAAGCAACCTTTTCAAAGGCAACGAGATCACATGCTCATTCCATACAGTCAACCACCATATTCTCTTGTGTGACTGGAGGATAATCTGGTCCTCCCAGTGACAGTAGACTGTGCTACATTCAAGGACAGGCAACACAGATTGAGGATGAAGTCATATGCTGACAAACCGCAACATTTATTAATGTTTCAGATTTTTATTGTGTATTTTTCTTTTCTTTATGTTGTATTTCTTGATGAAATTAAAATGTTTTTATATTTGTTTTACTTCTGACAGAATGCCTCATTGTAAACCAATATAATTGCTTATTTATGCAAAAATATTAAATAAATAAAAAGGTGGGGGTGGGATAAAATTTTTTATGCAAAATCTTATTTAAAGTAATATCCTAATATTCCATGAAACTGCCAGAATTGTAAAAAATTCAATGGCAAGATTTTAGGTGCACAGGCTGGTACATAAATGTTGATGCTTGTTATAAACTGACTTTTCAGTCCCTCTAATATGTATAGATCTTTTTATTTCCAAACAGATAACTGCTTACATGCACAAATCCAGTGATGAAAACACTCGTATACATTTCCTTCTGGTCTTGGATATATTTTTAAGATCCAAGAGGCCTGCTCTCATCCATGAATTATGTTGTCTCATCTTCATTCTCTGTCTTCTGTTATGTTACAGCGTCCAAGGACATTGACAGACCTGTTGGAACAGACACTGACTTTGTCATCAAAGTGGTGAGTACATATGTTGCACGCACAGCTGACCTGTCCACCTTCAGGGACACGTTAATGCTGTGATACTTGAATGTGGCTGCACTATGCTGCTGGCAGTAGAAAGCAGGTGGAACTGTGGTTATGGATATTAAATGACTAGACTGTTATACAGCAAAATGATGTTTCCTCTTTTTTTCATTTTCTATTTCACCAAATATCACCTGACTTTCTCACATGGAAGCACATGGACCAAAAATAAACATGAGAGCAAAGTGCAACCAGAATCGGTGTGATGATTCCTCCAACTTTGCACAAGAAGTAATGTTTAGTGTTAACAGAATGGCCTTTGATGGAATCCACATATTCTTCTTGCTTGGAAGTTGTCATTTCTTGACGTGCGCCTTTTTGTGCCAGTTATTGGACTATAGTGAAGGGAACAAAACTTTGATGACAGCATCTCTATCTGTTTATCCCTTCAATAAAGACGCTAAAATAATGCACAGGCCATAAGCCACATTCTTTGTTTACTTGCAAGCAGAAATGCTTTGGACTTGAATTAGTGTCCCCAAGATGCTTTGAAACCTGAAACAGGAATCAGAGATGTCTAATTAATGCCTGTTTGTCTATGTGCCATACAGAAAAAATGCACAGTAAATTCGATTGAATCCCAACCAACGTCAGAGCTTAAATATTGACACATTTTGGTTTTAAAAGGGCTTATGTCCTGGACTGTGTCTTGGCTGGGAGCAGTAACTTCCTGAAATCTCTGCTGGTTGCATTGCAAACTCTCAACGACATCAACAGTTTAGGAGGTGTGTGCTTCCAGTTAGGAAACAGTCAATCACAAATACTAGTTTTTACTGTTTCTTTATTTTCATCTCAGCCCCTTTCACCTGGATGAGAAGGTTCTGTCCGTACACCTCATGTTACATGGCTCTACTTCTTCTGCCATTTCGTCAGGGTCTGACTCTGGGTTCTGAACCAGTCCTATACATGCTAAACTTTCTTGCTGCTTCCTGATGTTCCAGTGAAATAAATGGGAAGAAGAAAATATAATCCCTCTCTTAAGCAAGCTCAATAAGTCAATTAATCAGTCAGTAGTCAATTAATTATTATGCTCTGATACTAAATTAAGCTAATGCTATTATTCTATTTCTATTTGTCAGCTAGCAGTGTTATTGTATGTGTTACTGTGTGAAGTAGTTCTAAAAGATCTTATCAGTGACAATTGCCGTTAACATAAGTTTGGGCATGGACTTGAGCTAAAAAAAAGAAAAAGCATTTAGAGTTGCACGGGGCTGTTCACATGGGTTCGCGAGACTAAAGTTAGGCAACATTCATGTGTCATCCAGGTATTTTTATGATTTCTCCCGATACATAAGAAATAATAACATAAACAACCAGGAAACAAAGCATTGAAATGTAAGTGTAAGTGACATGATGCTCACTGGTCGAGACACAAATCTTTTTCACAATTTTACCTTTTGGAATTAGACACAGACAGTTAACTTTTGCATGGTCACTGGTTAAAGCTGCACTGTGCTAATACTGTGTGCTCATACATGCAGGAGTACCAGGAGAATGGCCCCCTGTTCTCGGAGCTCAAGTTCTACCAGAGGGCAGCCAAACCCGAGAGCAGTGAGTAGCACCACCCATCCAGCGTCCCGGCAGCTCGCTGGAGCACGAGAGCGTTTGACTGATGAAGTGGCTGCAGACTCAGAGGCTTTGCTGAGTGCTGCTCAGTAATTAATAATAAGCCAAAGCAAACATGCACCTCAGTGGCAGTTGGGCCCCACTCTCCGTGCTTGTCTGAGCTCTCCAACGCCTTCGTTTGGAGAGGAAGCTACTCACACGTAATGATGCCCGGGCCTCCACTGAGCCCCTGACCACCTGCCAGCCTGGTTGAGAGCCAGTCAGGCCAGCCGCCATCAAGCCCTGAGCCAGGCCCACTGCTTTGTCTGGGGCCTCTGTGTGTGTGTATTTGTAGTCCCAATAAGATTGATATTTGTAAGCACACGTTCTTACACTTACAAGGACAAATCTTTTTTTTTTTTTCTTTTTTGGCAAAACATTTGTCTACTTTTCATAGAGCTCAGTTTTTGTTTTTTGTTTTTTGTTCAGACACAATAGCTCCATGTTAGCACCTTGTGTAGATGTGTAGATGCATACCTGTGATTGTTCCTAAACTTGTTCCAGTGCAAAAATGGAAGAGAAGCAAGAAGCTGGACTTCCTGGGCATCCCGACGTACTGGGGGTCAGGAATTGCAGAGTATAATAACCTCAGGTATTGACACAGTCAACACTAATAGGTTTGATTAACTCATAGGTTGCTATGATTGTTTTTTTTGCAGCCACCAAGTTTTAAGCAAGGAGAAAAATACTTGAACAATGCTGTGTTTAGATTCATAAATGTAAAATAAAGCAGGAAGAAAGAGCAGCGTGTTTCTAATGTTATTAAATTTAATAATGTAGACGTGAACAGCAGCTGTCCTAACTGGAATGAGTGTAGTATTTTGTAGAAATTGACACATTTGGTATTATTTTATATGTTTTCCTTAAACAACTATATATATGATTAAGGAAAACATATAAAATAATATCAAATGTGTCAATGATCTGGTTTCATAACCTGATCTGGTTTCATAACTGAATGTAAAATAACAACTATATATATGATATTTTACATTCGGTTATGAAACCAGATCAGGTCTTCGTGTCAGTTTCGAAGCTATTTTTTCTTTCTGCCTTTCCATGCATCTATTCATGATGTGTGCACTGTCTACATGAAGCTAATTAGAGATGTATATTGACATTGATATAGTATTATTAACACATATTAATAACTTATAAAAAAGATTAATTGCCTCTTGACTTAATGCTTATTACAAGAACCTTAATATAAAGCATAACTGAAAAAATGTATTTTCACTGCATATGGCTGTATTTTAGCCTTAATCTAACCAGAAGATGCATCAAAACACAAACAGAGCATGTTTCTCTGACTGCAGCAAAAATAAAAATTCTTTTTTTTTTTCATCATTTAGCTCCATGAAGTTTGCTCTAAAGTAGACTCTTTGGGCAGAACTTAAAAATGAAATGGTGTGTTCAGGGTAAAATATTTAGAACGTAAAGGAAAGGACCTCTGGGGTTTTTGAAACCAGGCCAAGCTGGCTTTTGTTCGTGTTCTGCACATAAGTGGACATCAGTATTTATTTGTGCTGTCGTATATCAAGTAAATTGTATGCACCAGTGTGAAATCCACATGTACAACAACCAAAGTTTAAAAAATAAAACAAAATCAAGCAGATAAACTGATTTTAAGAAGGAGGAGGTTGCGTGTGCTTTCTTAAAAGCTCTGTTATCTGCTTTAATATCAGATTTCAACCATCTAGCCTTAGAATTAAGGCAACTATAGTAATTATTTCCAATAGAATATCTGCTTTTAGTCATAAAATGTGTTGGGGTTTTTTCACATCGCTGTCAGTATTAATTTTTTCTGTTGTTTTCTCTGATTTTTTTTTTTATTTGATTTTTCATCTTTGTTTGCTATATTATGACTCTAGTTTGTGAATCTTATGAAAAGCATCAGTTTTTTGGCATTTTGTTCCACTGTTTTGGTAAATAAAACATCCTGTCATAGTCATAGTCTTTCATACAAAGTACAGTTTCGTTGTGGGTCGTTAGTAAATCTGGTGTTGTGTTATGTCAGAATTAGGACAAGAGTTTGAGCTTTTCCTGTCTCACTCAGGTATCGTTTCATGGTCATGGATCGACTGGGAAGTGACCTTCAGAAAGCTTGTGAGTCCAGTGGAGGCCGACTGAAGAAGACCACTGTTCTCCAGCTTGGACAGAGACTGGTGAGATAATTATCATATTTTGACCTGTTCAATAATACCAGTATAAATAAGCTGAGGCAGCCTGATCGCCTATTAATGACACAGTTACAGGCCAGTTTGACAAATTATGACCCCGTTTTACCAAAACTTTCGTTTTACTGCATTACTGTCTGCCTATAAAATTCTTGTTTTGTATGCTTTTGATTCTTGTGCCAGGTGGATATACTGGAATACATACATGAGAATGAGTACGTCCATGCTGACATTAAAGCTGCCAACCTCATGCTGGGTTACAGGGACCCTGAACAGGTCAGTCCACTGCAGATCCCTGGTACACTTATAGGAGAGAATAAAACCCATTGATTTTCTTTAAACTGCATTGATCTTAAATATGACCCAAAACAACATCTCAGTTTCATTAAAGTTATAAAAAAGATATAGAGGATTCAGTTAAACAATTTCATCTAGCAGAAGGCAACATTGCAGACATTGAGGACAGATACAAGTACCTGGGAATCCCACAGGCAAATGGGAACCACGAAGAGGCCGCTAGGAAAGCGGGAGGAAGGAGGCCGAGGACTAGTGTGTGTCAGTACCACAGTGAGACAACGAACATCCACGAGTACATAAGGAAGATTGCCACAACTGGCTGCATGCTCAGTGAATACCTCAGGCAGCAGAACCTCAAGAAAGAGGAGCAGAAGAGGAACAATCATGGAAGGACTGGCCGCTGTACGGTATGTACCACCTGCAGATAGAGGAAGTGGCTGATATCCAGAAATCCACCAGTGGCTGGACTGAAAGACAGCACAGAGGCACTAATCATGGCAGCACAGGAAGAAGGTCTGAGCGCAAGATCCATAGAGGCTGGGGTCTATCACACCAGGCAAGAAGCCGGATGCAGGCTGTGTAAAGATGCCCCTGAGACAATCCAGCACATAACAGCAGGGTGCAAGATGCTAGCAAATGGGGAACACCATAACCAACACCATAACCAAGTGGCCGGCATAGTATACAGAAACATCTGTGCCAAGTATGGCCTGGAAGTCCCGAGGTCAAAATGGGAGACACCCACTAGGGTGGTCAAGAAGATCACCCAACCTAAGATCCTGTGGGACTTCCAGATACAGACAGACAAAATGGTGATGGCTAACCAACCGGATATAGTGGTGGTAGACAAGCGGAGGTTGACGGCCATAACGATAGACGTAGTGATACCGAATGACAGCAACATCAGGAAGAAGGAACTCGAGAAACTGGAGAAATACCAAGGGCTCAGAGAAGAGCTCGAGAAGATGTGGAGGGTGAAGGTAACAGTGGTGACAATGGTAATCGGAGTGTTCAGTGTGGTGACCCCCAAGCTAGACAACTGGCTCCAGCAGATCCCAGGATAGAACAATGACCCAATATTAAATATCTGTGAGAAGGGAAATGTCTGCTGTTTTTAGTGAATGTCTGACAGTTTTCAGGAGATGCCCTTTCTTTTTTTAAAGAAGAGGGATCTATAGGATACCTAAGTCTATCATTGGGAGAATATAAAATAATCCATGTCATGACTGGAAGGAGAAAGTACTGTTCTCAAGTCACTGCTGCTGTCTGCAATTTGCTAAAGATATTGATGAAAAGCCAGAAAGCTGTTTGAAAGAGAGTGTCATGTTTGGAGAATGGAAAAAAAAACTGTACCTTATCTCTTTAAAGTTTATATATGGTAATGGATGTTTTCCCCCTGTATATCAACACCACTATTTTCACTTAGTTTAATCAGCTTTTCTTTTCCTGCTTTGCAATTGTCTCAAAATTAAGCAATGCTTATGCAGAAATAAAAAACATTTCAAAGGTTTCACAATTTTTTAAATTTTTTAATTTTTTTTTTCCTGCAACTGTTGACGTCGCACAAACTCACATTTGCTCTCATGCAAATTATTTATATACAAGTTTATATCTTTAAGATGGGAAGACTATTTTTTTTCTGTCCTGTTGGGAACTATAGGTCTACCTTGCAGACTATGGGCTGTCCTACAGATACTGCCCTGATGGAGTCCACAAAGAATACAAGGAAAACCCCAAGAAGGGCCATAATGGAACAATCGAATACACCAGCATTGATGCCCACAAAGGACTCGGTAAGCGCTTGACTTTTTAAATAGTTAAACATAACAGAAAATAAAAACCTGTCTAAATGTTCAAATTTTATGTCAGGATATTAATGGTTGGTTTATGTGCCTGGTAAATTACACACAATGGAATATATGACCCACAAAACAATTTGTTTGTAGGTAAGCTAAATAAACCTTCACCATACATTTGCACTGTCCATTTGCCTCCATACATCTTTGTTTTGGTCAGTAACTTTTATGGAGTACAACATTCAAAGTAAAGGGGCTCATTTTGTCTCGTTAAGTGCTCAGTACAATTAACAGTCAGCAGTCCTGTGCAAATTGAATTCTCAACCATTTTCCACACATCTTTGCTTGACGATCTTCAACTTAAGTCCAGATTCTAATTATTACTGGCCTACTTAAATGGAAATTGGACAAATAAGATACCACCAGGTACTTAAATTGCTATAAGAAGACACCCCTGCTTATTACAGGGGCAATTGTGTCAGTATTAATTAAAGTGGTCCGCACTTGCACACCTACAGAAAAGTTTCTGAAGCTTATGATGATTCGAAACAATCTTCATCACTTTGCCAATTGCCGTGTAATGTCCTGTGAATTGTTTCCACAGCAGGGCCAAAGCCCTGAGAAGATTAAGCAAATTAGTCCACTGATGCATCAAAAGTCTGATGCTCCAAATTCCTATTGTATCTGATTCTCTGCAAACATGGGCAACAAATCCTGGACTTGTCTGTCTGCTGGCGGCCTTATACTGGCTATTGCTGCACACAAACTACAAACAAAGAAATGTTGTGGTCTCTCTGAAAATGCCTGTGGAATAATAGTGCTTAAAACGCATTGCTTGCTTGACCAACGAACAACATTCTGATCAGAGACTTCTTATAGAGGCTAAAACGATCATACCTGAATGCCACCCTCATTTCTGTGATGGAAACACAGTTAAACATGAACAAAGTTGCATGATTGAAAATTAGTTTGAGCTACTTACTGTGTTAGTAAAAAATACTCTTAGTTAGTTAAAAAGAGTTCTGACATATTAGCAGATGTAGCGTTCGTCTGCTAATATGTAGATGAATGCTACATATCAGCGTTTCTCTAGATTACATCATTGACATCATATTTTAGTGCTTCTGAAACTGATCAAAAATTACAAATGTATTTTGTTTTTACTGGCCACAGTGTATTATTAGTAGTAGTAGTAGTCGCATTATTCGTGTTGTTGTTGTTGTTGTTGTTGTTGTTGTTGTTGTTGTTGTTATTATTATTATTATCATTATTATTATTATTATTATTATTATTATTATATGATATGTTTTCATTAAAATAATGAGGAAAGTTTCCATGATACTGACAGTAAAATGAACAAAGACTGAAAAATGCCCCCTCCCACATTTTAACTTTCAGATATGGTCTTCTAATGCAAACTACCGAGACTACTACAGAGACATAACTTGATTAAGTCAGATTTTACAACTTAGAATGAAAGGTGTTCAAAATTCACAAAGTGCTTTACGTTATCTTTAGGCGACTATAATGTCTATTCTTTCCGTCTTTATCAATAGATGTAAAGTAGTGTCCACTTCAGCACCGTCTGCCTTCCTTGCTGGTATTGGGAACACATTAACTGGCAAATTGCCTACCTGCTCCCTTTCCTCATTGACCATCGATTCTCCATCCGTGGCCCCTGCTGAATTCCCCAGCACCATCTCTGTTTAACAATTCCCTAATTAGCTAAAGTCATAACCCGCATCGTGTTTTCATCCCCCCATTAATTAAGGGCTTTGATGTTTGGTTAGAGCAAGTCACAGATAACCCCTGTGAGCTCCACACCGACCAACTCCACTACCCACCGGTTCAATATTGTGAGTTAGCATGGCTCAGACTGCCTAATCTCCATGGGAGAGTTTCTATCGGCATAATCGATAAATGAAAGAGGTTCAGATTGTGTCCTGTCAGCAAAAACTATCACATGAAAAGCATGTCAACTGTAAAATGTTTAGAAGAGGGAAAAGAAGGAGCAGCAGAAAGAAAGATACTGTTTTTTTCCACATTGTTTTTCTTTTAGTTGGTATCTAGCAAGCAAAGTACTTATTAACTTTCTTGATAATATTTTGTCTTTAAGCTTTTTTTTTTTTTTTTTAAATCAAGACACAGTTTAACACACATTCTAGTTTGGTACTTACAAACTTTTCCAGGTACTTAATTGTTAGAAAAAAAATCCAAAGAATAATTAACTGGTCACATATCAGGACCAGAGACTGTAAGGAAAAGCTAGATATAGAGACGGTTAATTCTCTCATTGATTTCTGGACTCGTGCATCTCACCTGTTAATCTAAATAAGATGTTTTCAGCAAGTGCTAGCAAGCTTGGTTACTAAGCTGCGTTAATGAACTGTACAGGTTCATTATGGTTTTCAAAATCATTTAGAAACTCTCCTCCACTCAATTTACCGGTCGATCTACGCCCCTACCCTCACCTATGGTCACGAGCTGTGGGTAGTGACCGAAAGAACGAGATCGCGAATACAAGCGGCGGAAATGGGTTTCCTCCAAAGGGTGGCTGGCCTCTCCCTTAGAGCTAGGGTGAGAAGTTCGGCCATTCGGGAGGGGCTCAGAGTAGAGTCGCTGCTCCTCCACATCGAAAGGAGCCAGTTGAGGTGGTTCGGGGCATCTGACAAGGATGCCCCCTGGGCGCCTCCTGGGCGAGGTTTTCCAGGCATGTCCCACCGGGAGGAGGCCCCAGGGCAGACCCAGGACACGCTGGAGAGATTATATCTCTCGGCTGGCCTGGGAACTCCTTGGTGTTCCCCCGGATAAGCTGGTGGACGTGGCTGGAGAGAGGGAGGGTCTGGGCTGCTGCCCCCATGACCCGGCCCCGGATAAGCGGAAGAAAATGGATGGATGGATTTAGAAACTCTGCTTCTTGCTTAATATTTCCACCTATTGTTAGATAAGTGCATTAAAACTATTACAAAAGGCGCAACAGAGCAAACATAGTTGTGAGGTTTAGTTCATGGCCTATAAGTAAGCAGAGGTAAAGCCTAGCAGACAGCTACTGCCGACAACTCCCAGTGTATATGTATAGACCCTGTGCACGAAAAAATACTAATTTCCTGTTTTAAGACCGGATGTAGGGTTGTACATTTCCAGTAGCTTTATTTTGCAGTCAGCTGCTACTGCGAAGGTGGAATCATGTCCAAAATACGAAAACGGAAAGATTACGTTAAGTTACAAAGAGCAGAGGGTGGGAACACTCACCATTGCTGTGTCATAAAAAAATCAAATGATCAATTTTGATGTTTGAAGAGCGTAGATCGATTGTTTGTTTACATCACTCAACACAAGCAGAACTGCATTACTGCATGCAGAAGACACATCATCCACATTCAGAAGCACATCTCTGTATAGTGACAGTTCTTATGATTTAAACAGGCAAATGTTCAGCATTGTGTTCTGCGTCCCGATCGGCTGTAGATCATTGTTGATCTCCTCCGTGCCGTGCCGTGCTCTCCTGTACAGTACAGAATCACTACATCGATCACTAGCAATGTGACTCTGAAGTGCTGTACTGTATGTTTGTAAGTTTTCTCCCCAACAAACACAACAATGTCGACGAAACGTTTTGCACCGTCAAAGGCACCTGCGGTAGCACCCAAAAGGCAGAGGAAGACGCTAACCATCGCACAAAAAGTTGGACTTCTGGACATGGAAGGTAGAACTTACCGTATTTTATTTTATTTTATTTATTTTTTTAACCATACAGCGCACCGGATTATAAGGTGCATTAAGCTTAAATTAAGCAATTAAGCTTAAAGTTAAATTCATTAGTTCTAAAATCTGTCATTATTATTTATAGGAAAACAAACATACTGTAGGTTTATTTCTCAAATAAATGTTTGGGACTGAAAACAGGTTTTGATCTTTGGTTTCATTCTATAATGAACTTTTTTTTTTTTTACGAAGCTTTGAACTTTGAGAGTTTAAACAAGAGAGAAAAGTGTGAAACTGTTCATGCCTGTCTGAGAAAAGTGTATAAAGTGTGTAGTGAGGGGTTTTACAGCCTTAAAACATCTAAAATAATTGTAAAAAATAAAGCTGGCTACTTCGCGGATTTCACCTATCGCTGGTTATTTTTAGAACATAACACCCGCGATAAATGAGGGAACTCTATATACAAATACTGAGAAATTTCAATCCTTTCTCTCTTTTGCTCTGAGGCACGAGGGAAAAATATCGACAAGTCGACGAACATCATCTACAGATATATTCGGTAAATGCCCAAGACATCTTGAGAAATGTAAATCGCTGCTTGATTCGTCCATTTGGTTGACTTTTTTTGGAAAACCCGACCGTAAACAAGACACGAATATCACACCGGAAACGAAGCGCCCTACAGGAGTTTCCCCACCGGAAGTAGCATATGCTAAGGTGCACATAGTCTATAGCTGTTTATTGAAGGAAGGAACTACCCATAGAAGCCAAAGCCACTTCTTGTACCAGGCTGTAAACATGCTTTTTAATGGTGTGTGGTTTGACATTTTACACTGGGCTTGATTTTTGTCGCCAGTCTCAAACGACCTCTCCAAGAACTGCATTTTTGGGCACTTCCAAGTTGGACTAATGTTTTGGTGTTTCCGCTTCGTTAAACTTGATTTCTCCGAAAAAACGTAAAGTGACAACATCAAGCGACTCTTGGAGCCAACAGCAATAAAAAAGTTTTTTTGTTTTTTTTGTTTGTTTTTTCTTTTTTGACTGGAGCCCGAGCTACACAAAAATTCGACATGCTTAACATTCTAGATATTGTTATATTTAATACCTGCTTAGATGGACCGGTAAGTGTTAGAGTACATGCGACTGCTCTTGGAGATATAGTTTAAGAGCCCGACCCTTCTATACCCTGATGGCAACAATCCCCACAAAGATGTTGACAGGTTACCATGGTGAGCTTTGGTGAACTCGCAACGCGAGTGCCGGCCTATGAACTTGGAGTTAAATAGTGTAATTACCGCCATTCGGTGGGCGGACGGCAGACAGAAGACCGTCTCTGAAAGACAAGACTGTGAAGCAGAAGGGTTAAGAGTGTGACACTGCAGCGTGCTTTAGAGAATCTGAATAACAATAGGAGATAATTAACAACAACAGCATCACTTCCTCACCTCCCCGTCTAAAGCATGTAGAGAATGCATGTGTATGCCGAGAATGCACGATACTTGCGTATTTATGTTGTGTCTGTGCTGTTGAGGGCAGTATGAGGGGAAATGCTTACATGAATACAGAGGAGCAGACACACAAAATGCTATTTTGAACTGCGATAACAGAATACACAAAGGTCAGCAGCACTTAATGTAGTTGTTGTCTTTTTAATTGTTAATCTATTATAGCACTCTGGAAGTTGTAACACTTATTTCTAGTGTCAGTATCCCATGTATTTTTCATCTTTATTCCCTTTCAGCTGGCTCCTGGTATCTATGGAGGGCTGTGTAATTATTTACAAAAATAGGCAGTCTCAGTGTTACACTGACTTAATGCACACTTTACACCCACAAGGGCAAACGCATCTAACTCTTGTTATCAGAGTTGTTGAGATGAAGCGTGGCACATGATGACAGTTTCTTAAATGTTGGATTACTCTTTCTTCTGTTTTCTCTGTGGCTTTGTGCATATCTGTTTTGTTTAAAAAAGTAGCCATTAAAGATGTTATTCTGGACTGGTTCTACCATTTGAAGAAGTCATTGAAGTCATCTTTATTTAGGACTTTATAACATATCCCGTCTTTCCTAGGTTTACTTATTTTAACAAAGACTAAATTAAAAATTAAATCATGTGTGAAAAAATATTTTCAATTCTGAACTCTTTAACCCTTTCCCCCATGAAGACGAAATTTGTTAACCTTCCCTTTACCCTTAATGACAAGTTTTTACACCTTAGTATACATCAATAAAGACAGTTAGGCAGCCATCAGAGTAGTTCCCAGGGTTTTCAAAAGGTAGCTGTATAGACTGAGACTACCCCGTACACAGGGTGTGTATCTCAATAAATCTCAAATTTATTGAGACTGGAACATTTGTGTAAGCCAGAGTCAGCTGTCAGAGTGCATTTTCTTTGAACCTGTTCTCAAGCACTCAAACATTAAGGTTTGAAAAATATCAAAACAGGTGGAAAAGTCGGTATCTGCATCCTATATATATATATATATATATATATATAATCTGTTCTTAAATACTCCATAGAAACGGCACATGCTGTTGGGTGGGAGGCATTATCTAACACCTCTTTTCTCAACCCCCTTCCTATACATCCAGTCTTTCACCACTACTCCTGTTCTGATCAGCCTCACTGATTATTTAGACTTCCTGCTGGGTCCACTTTAGTATTCTATGCTAGCCTTGCAGTTTCTGACTCAGACACAACACTGTTTCCTTGAAATGTTTAGTACTTATAGGCGATCTGTGCCCATCTTCATCTTGAAGATGTAACCTTGCACTCGTACATTTGAATACTTACATTTCAAGAATTTGCACGTTATCAGATTACTGCCCTCCCATCCCACATAATGTGGTCTTCTGTGCCAGTGACCACGCTTTCCTCCTTAGACCAGACTGTTGGCTGGAGAGGATCAATGCTGGCTGCGACTCAGGGAGGAGATTTCTCCCCTCTGATGGAGTCAGTCGATAGGTAATTTCTCCCGAGACGTGTGGCGGCTGTTACAGTATTGAGCTGCTAAAACCCTCGGGCTCGACCCCTCTGGATGGACTTGGTCGCTAAATATTGATAGACCTCACACATTAATGTAGACTCATGCAGTCACACACACAACCACAATAAGACACAAACACAGTCTGGACTTGTTCTTAAAGAAGCTTTAGTACATGGGAAGCCACACTTGTAAAATCTATTTAGTTCCCTAACATCAAATTGTGCCGTTCAGATCCCTGGTTATGGTTTGTGGAAACCTTTTTTGTGTTGGGATATTTACAGTGCTGAGATGGCTGATTACAGGACTCATATTGAGCACAATAGTTCTTTAAAGTCAGCAACTGATCCACTCTAATTGTACTCTATAGCAGAAAGGAAACCTTTTCGAAAGATTGCAGTTAGTGGTAAAAAAAAATAAAATGTGTAGACAAAGAGAGAGTCTGCTAATGTAGCATTGCACTCATATAAAACTGGCAATTTTGAAAAAAAAATGCAGGATTAAATGAGCCTTTTTGTTTTTGGTTTTAAATTCCAGACCTCATTCACCCATGTTTTGCCTCTAACCTACAGTGCTACTGGAGTACTTGGACATTATGGTGTGTTGTAAAAGAGCAAGGACTAAAAAATGAAGCCAGTGTGGAAGCGCCAGAACTCCAGTTCCTCTGACAGCCATCTGAGGCAGGCTTCAACACGGAGTCAGTCCCCACAGACTCCAATGTTTAAATGCCGAGCTTACCAGCAATGTAAAGCATTTTTACAGTCTGGTGTGAGACACATATTTTGTACTCTTTAGATTGGTTCCTCCTTAATAACAACTGTTGAGGGTATGAGCTTTTAAATAGTTTTCATGTCTCACCTTGGAGTTGTCAGGTGTGCCGACACAGCCGGCTGTGCCCCCTGCAGGGTTTCAACTCTGCTAATTTGAGTCACTTCACTGGATTGCGCTCTCATGTCTGTAGTTAAGCAGTCTATGAGACAAACAATATTTCCTGGAAGCTTGTCCTTCAGTTTTGATGAATATATTCTAGTAATCAGTCTGTTATGTTCCACCAATTGACCATGTGTCACTTTTGGCTTCAAAAACCAACATGTTGCAGTCAAACCACTAGTGTTGGTGCTTAAAGATGTGGAGTCCAAAACCAATTGGGTGATGTCATGGTGGCTGTGTCCATCTTTTAAATACAGACTTTTATATAGAGAGCCTGTGATCTGCCTTTCACTTTCCCACCAGTTTCAGACTAAAGTGAAATCAGTTCCACCATTTAAAAAAACAAAACAATGTTTCTGTTAGCAGACTGGAGGAGCACAGATGGGGTCAGCAGTACACTACTGTTGACTTCTGTAACATGTGGTAGTAATTTGAACTGAGATGTGTTTTACAACCAGTCAGTGAAGTTTTACTTTGAGTGTCTGGATGAAGCACAGGTATTTTTTTTTCATTTAAAGATCCTAAAGAAAAAATGACCAAATAAGTCAGCAGGAGTACTCCAGAATGGGTTTTTTAATCATAGTAAGTGTGGGAAGCTACACAAGTCCATTTGGAAGTAGAAGCTGAACCCACCCACCAAAAAATCATCATGATGGTATAACACAGTATTCAATCTCACATAGAGACTATAATTGAAAAGAGGAATCTAGTTGATATACACTTTCTTGTCTTCATAAGTTTCCATCCTGTTTGGCCAAACAAAATAACCCACTGACAGATGACACAGTGTAAGAATTAGTATATGTGCTTCAGCCTTTTTGATTGATTTCTACTGTGTTAGCTTTAACCTCAAAATTTAAAGAGTACTTGTGTCCAACCTCGGCTATGCTACAGGAAAAAAAAACCCAACTATTTGATAGAAAATATTGCTGTTTGTCGTTCAAACTACTGACTTACGTGCTCCTACTTTTTCATTGTCTTCTTTAAATTGTCTTTATGGAATTATGCTAGCAGTACTGCACCGTCACCATCATCTCATTTTTCTTCCTTTTACAGCGGCATCTAGACGTGGTGACCTCCAAATTTTGGGTTTCTGTCTCCTTCACTGGTTATGTGGGTCTCTGCCTTGGGACAATGTCCTCAAAAATCCAACTCAGGTCCAGGAGGCAAAGACCAGGTAGGGAGTAACTGAGACTGAACGTGTATCCGGGTACTCTCTACAGAAGGATGGAAGATTTTAAACACCTTTTTTTCTGGATTAGAGTCTCTTTATTGCCATGAAAAGCTGTTGACTGACGTCGCAGATTTCTGTAGTGAAATTAAATTATAATAATTAAATTGCGTTGCAGCATCTGTTGCTCTAACAGTACAACATATAGTACCACACACACACAGTCTGATACTGGAATTTCACTTAGTAACATGATTATAAATCGTTACTACCTTTCTTCCTGTTTCTGCCTTAAAGAAGAGTGTGCAGCATAGCACAGCTTTGAGTCTGTTTCGCTTACAGGACACTGCTTGAGCGTATTTCATTAAACAGGATAAGTTTTCTTGTCTGTTGTTGAAGAGTTATACCTGAGGGCAGATTTTACTGTGCGCTTTTATAGTTATGGAGCTCTCATTCATTTTGATTGGGGCTTGGATTCATGCTAGGGTGGCTGCCAAGTCTCCACTGCCTCAGTACTGTGCAAGAGTCTTGAGCCACCCCGAATTTCCTTATAGTTAGCTTTCTATAAGACAAGACTTTCTTGTAATTTTTAATGAGGTCTTCAGCAATAGTTCTCCAGGTTTTTATGGTCTTTTAAAGTTTCCATTAATTTTTTTTAAAAAATTTAATCAAAAAGAAACAAAGACTACAAGTGCAAATAAGAGTGTAATGACTTAACAGCTCTGTCTGATATGAGGCTAGATATATATGGAATGTACTCCACAGCAGTGTTGCATACATAATCTACTCCTAACAATTATGTTGAGTGTGTGTAGTTGATGTCAGAGTGAGAAAAACTAATGTTGTGTGCTTTGGCTTCATTTCAACTCGTTCTCCTGCTCTGCCCCTGAGTCCATCTCTCAGATCTTTTCTGTTCTCACCTCTTCTGTTTTCACTTTTTCTCTCAGACTGATGGATAATCTGCCACATTCAGTCCAGCAGCTGTCAGTGAGCGGAGCCAGCACAGGTAAGCCAAGGCCAAAGGGAATCTTCAGGTTAGCGAACTTCTTCTCCACTTCTCAGGTTAACGAGAGAATTTGAAAGTAAAACTACAAGCTTTTGGAGGGGAAGAGAAAAATCTTCTTTTGGGCTCTGGGTTTACTGAGAATCTCTGTTAATAAGAATACAAGATTAGACAGAGCAGCACTTCTTTATTTATTTTTTTTAAATCAGTATGTGTGAATGTAGAAACAACATATCTAAGATGATGACTTTTCTAGTCATTAGAATGATGTCATTACTTACTCATATTTTCTCTACAAATGGACTATTTCAAAGATTTTTTACTTATAGAGATATACTGAAGGGAAGTTCAGGTCCAATGAAATATAGCTACAGCCGAACTCTACAGGTGTTTCTGTATTCTTCCACATGCTGCTTGGAATCTGATCCAAGAACTGAGTCAGCACAGCGTGGGTGACTTTTACACACTGTGTAGGCAAATTGTGTGGCTAACTGCTTGACTTTATACTCCTGACTTCAAAGATTAAGCGGCATGGCCGAGTATTTACAGTATGGTGTTGTGACCTTAGATTCCCATCGTAAATTAAGATTCCGGTACGTTAATAATGCGAAGAGTGCAAAATCCTTTGCTAGCTGGGTCAAAATGATGACACGTGACACATAAACTTGGTGTAGCTGTGTGGTTATTTGCTGAGCTCAATGAAGAGGCTAAACTTAGTTTGTCTTCACTTCAGGCATTTTTAAGCCAATCTTTAAACTGGATTATAAGAAGAGACGAGGCTGTGACAGTCAAGGCTACATGAAAATGTCCCACCCAGAATAAAACACTCCTTTTCTCTCACCTGAAGCTCCAGAATAACTTTGTAGCAATTAAACAGCTGTCCCATTGACATGCCTTTCAAAGTTAGTCGTGTTTTATCTCTCTTCTTTATAAGGAGAGGTCACACCTGTGCGATGGCTCGGTGTGTGATGTATGGTTGGGACTAGATGCTCCTCTGCTGACAAAGCCCGGCTGCCCGCCACAGATAAGAGCCGGGGTATGCATCAAGCCTGTGTGCGAGTGTGTGTGTGTGTGTGTGTGTGAGACACCGTGCTACTGCAGTATGTGTCATACATGTCACCTGGCCAGTGTGTGATGCATCAGGACTGACTATGACACTTCCACACATGCAGGTCCTTAGCCACGTGCTCGCCTGATCTCCTCTGCGGAGAGATACCACCACCCACATAGACACACACACTCAGAAATATACAGGGTGCTTCATTTTCTGAAGACTTTCTGGAATAGTAACTTTGTAAAATCAAACCAGATTTAATCAAATCACTCTCAGTATCAGTTAACATATCTGATTCTTGATGTCCACTCTGCTCCTGTCTTCAGATGAGGTGGCCAAATTCCTCCTTTATGTGAACAAACTGGGCTACCAAGAGAAGCCCGATTACCAGTATCTTAAAAACCTGTTGGGCAGTGCTGTCAGGGGAGGACTTGATTTGTCCAAGCCACAGGGAGCTGCAGGGGAATCGTCCACCAAAGATCCTCGAGCCAAGGAAAAGGTGAGGACTCAAAACCTGTGAGATGGTGTGGAAAAAATTTGGCACCACTGACATCTTTTCCTTTATGCACTGAAATCCTGTGAACCCACCTTCATCCTCCAGTAGGTATTTGGCTTCTTACTGAAATGTTGGCTCAGTTAGACATCTGTCTATAGCAGCTCACTTTCTCAGCGGGTGTGGTCACTTCACAGGCATATTCCAAGATGACAACGCCAGGATTCGTCAGGCAGATTATGAAAGCATGATTCACCACCACAGACTGCTGGGTTTAACCCCAGTGGGATGTGATAGTCTGATTACTCTCACCATTGACTGGCCCTCCCTAAAATGTTTCTCGTGCATTGGAGAATAACCACTATGACACAGAAGCTGAGAATACACCAAAAAAATTAGATCTAAGACTGGTGATAATTGACAGAATTTTACCATTCAGTCAACATTCAACTACTTAAGTGTTTGGCCACAAAGATCCTCATTTCCCCTGCTCAGTCTCTTAACCCTGAGTGCCGAATTGTGACAGCAGTGAAAGGGAGGGCTAACCTGCCCCAACGAGCATGTGAACCAGAGGCGGTCAGGTCTGAAGCTGGAGGGCTGCGATTCTGCCTCAATTTAACAGAATAACTTCTTGACCCCCCCCCCCCCCCCCCCCCCCTTACTATCAACGGCCCAATTTGAAGGAGTTGATGACACACACTACAGAGCACAGGGTGTCTCCAATTATGCTCCTGATTTCCTCTCCTCTCCTTGTGTCATTTAATTTCCATGCTAAAGTGCTGGCCAGTTTGATCCCTAGTTAAACAGAAGTGGCCATTTACAGGCGGTTTAGTGAGGAGAGTAAATGTCAGCTGAGATAAAGGCCACTGAATGGGTATGTTCACACAATCATTTGCCACTAGTGTTGGATAAATATGGAATTATTTTATGGAGGATTATAGTTATGTAGTGAGGCAAAGTTTTATTTAAGGAAGACTGTTCAAAGATGGGCTTATGGGGTAAAGAGATTTCACGTGACATTAAAAGACATAGGAGCAAAGCATGCACAGCTGTAGATCAGGAGTTCAGAGGAAATGGCCTTTAGACTGAGGCTTCACACAGAATCTGGCCTCAGCAGCAACTTTTGTAGTGATAATGTTAGTGCTGGCATCAGGCAGCAAATATTATCAGTTCTGCCTATGTGTAACATGAAAAATGTGACTGTGTATTCTCCTGGATATTGGTATTGAGTATTTTATTTTGGACTTAACAACAGTAACAGTCCAGTAAAAGAAACAAACCAATCATAATGAGTAAGAGTCAGTAGCTGAGATGAGGAAGTGGACAGTGAAAGCCTTACCTTCATCTGAGACAAACTGCTGATGCTTGTCTAGCTTCAGCTAATGCTATGTTAGCTCTCCTGCTAGCAGGTGACACACGGTGAAGTAAACGCAGAACACTGAACTAAATTGCACTGCATAGCTTCGTACACTGAAGAAGGCAGGATCTCATATCTGATCCAATCTATCCTCCAGCTGCGTTGCATTAAAGGAGGAGAAATAAGCTCGCAGATAATGGTGTGACTGAAATGAGGTCAGTTAGAAAGCAGTCGTGTCAGCCTCACATCGGCCATCACAGAGATAATAAAACTGCTTTTTGTTTCCGTCAGCAGAAGGCAGGAGGAGCGAGCGGAGTCTCTAGAGCCAAAGCTGCACCGCTACAGGACCATGATGAAGTCCATGAAGGGGCAAAGTCCAAAGCAGTGCCAGCTCGCTACATCAGAGGACCACCCATCAATAAACCTCTGTCAGAACAGGTAAGGCCTCAAACACCTTAACTGTCACCCTTTATGCAACAGTATGCTGAGACAACATAACCCAAGTCCCATTTTGACATCTCTTGTAAATACAAAAATAACTTTGAAACTAGATTTGAATTACACTGTAATATTTCATCAGAAGGGTTCAGAAGCTTGTGTAACAGTTTACTGTGTGACATTTCTGCTTCCTGCTAAAGAGTGTCTAAAAGAAAGATCAGAGACTACAGCTGAAGCTGGAGTTAACCTAATGATGAGGTCAGCTTTGACTGACCTGATGTTGCACCTCTGTGTGTACATGATGATGACATGAACACCACAAGGCATCCAAACTCTGAGTAAATTACTGTCCAGCATTTTTCAGCCTTTGTGCTACTTTTAAGACCTTTACACACAAAACACACTGCATTAAAAAAAAAACCCTGAAAAATGAAGTTACAAACTTGTCATGTAACATATTCAAGGTGAAACACTGGAAGATTTACACAAAATGGATCAAAAATTAGTATTTTTAGACAGAATGACATTCAAATATCTGTCACAGGCACTTTGTTAAAACAGAGTGATCAGCATGAGACGTACGATGTGTAATATTGCAGGTCATGCATAAAAGCAGTTGGTTTCTCAGTCAGGAGCTGCAGAACTGTGTTGTATATTTCTCTGTGTTAAAAGTAATACGTGGGTAAACTGTTTTCACTCAGCAGGTTATAATTTGGTTTCTTTGAAGTGATCTCCCACACAGACAAGAGCCTGAATCTAAAACCTCACGCTGCTGTGGACACAGTCATCAGGCACAGATTTTACACACCTCAAAGAACCAATATGGGTTTAAGTAGATGCCAACATTAGAACATTCTTACTGCTTTACCTGCTGTCAGACAAGCCATTACACTCCACCAGCCTCCACTGACAAAAACAGTCATTTTACCTCATAAAACAGGAGCTGTTCACTGCTGCCTCGATTGGTTGGTTAGTGGATTTTGTCCCCTATGGATTCCACTATAAGCACGTTATGAAGATGAAGAATAATTTGGCTAGAGTGTTTTTGTTTTATTATGAATCTGGACAGGCAGGGGTTACCCACAGCTAAAAATCAGTAGTGGAACAGTGCAGACAACACAGCACCCTGGGTTCTTGTGCGTTTGCCATTAGATGTTGTACTTTGATGTGTTCATCCCTCTACCTGTAATGCACCTGAGATCTGTGGCTGTTTAAAATACTAAATTTCCCTGTCAAATAAATGATCAAGTTCCTGATTGGTCAAACTGCCTTTTATTTGTTTGAATATAGAAGGAAGAAGTTCTCCCTGCTGTCAGAAGGTCCCCGAGGCAAAGACCTGTGTGCAGTTATGAAGACATCGACAGTGAGGAGGAGGAGGAAGAGGAAGAAAGGCCCAAACCCATTGCTGCACGTTATCTCAGAAGTCCTCCAGTAAAGCCCAGAGCTCAACCCAAACAGGTGTGAGGCCATAGCTTGGGCAGTTTGAACCTGTTTTACACTAAAGGCTACAAAATAACTATTTACACCTGACTAAATCTTTACGATGTGCTGTAGACTCTTCAGTTAGGTTGTTCCTCCAGACTTCTAAAGGTTACAAAGAAAAAGCAGAATTGAAAGTTGACACCTAAATGCTTCAAAGCGCACACACTTGAATTACCTTCTTTAACAGAAACGTAACCCCACAAGGACAAGCAGCAAAACAGATGACGTGCCCCTGATCTCAGCGAGAATGGAGCGCCGAGTCTTCCCACAAAGGAGAAAAGAAGAGCAAGCAAACCGTGGCATGGACAGGCAAACACACACACACCACAGAGTGGTGTACAGCCATCCAAAGTACTGGGATAGCCAGCTCTACTACAGAGATGCTTTGGGTAAATGGGAAGAGTCTGTTCCCAAAAACTCAAGTCCTGAAGCCGGTCCCCAGCGGAGTGAATGGCTGATGTCCTGGTTACTCTTTCTGGGCGCCTTTCTTTTACTGCTTGCTGTTGTCAGAGTTTGCCAAAGTACATTGAAGCCCCTTTGAGGAGCTAATGGATCTACGAGTTTTAACAGCTCCTTTCAAAGCTCCTTCCCAAAGTGGAGATGGAGCAGCCGGGAACACAAAGCCTCCCATCAGGACTTCTGGGCTGCCATTTTCACAGTGATGGGCTGAAATAGAAGGACAAGCCTCAGTTTATTCTGCCTATTAGATGTTCTGTAAAGGTAAACATGCGATGAAAGATTTCTTTATGATAAAAAGATGAAGTGGGCTCTCGTTTCTGACTGCGACTCACACGCTCGAATAAAACCGTCTTTGACTTTGAATCGGTGGCGAGCTGTATTCACAGACACGCAGTATCACACGCTTACTCCTTTATCAGACGAGGAGTAGCTTCAGTCAAAGTGTATGAATGCAGCACATTGTTGAAAGCGCAGTGGTAGAAGAAAAGGCTACAGGATGTATAGAGGCATGCTAATTAATAAGCTGAATGTCTATTGAGGGCTTTCTGAAGGCAGCTGTCAGTCACACTGTGAGGCGCGCACATACCTTACTGCAGTAAGGACACTCTCCAAAAACAATGTTGAAGCTCTGCCTGCTGGAGTGCAGCGCTCGCAGCCACTGAAGGCAAAAGAGAAAAGATCAAATCATTACCTTGAATCTGATGTGTGGCTCATAACAGCATTTTCAATATACACTCTGTACAGCTATGTTTAAGATTATCCAGCACCCTTGAAGCATTGAAGGGCTCTTTTTTTTTTTCTTTTTCTTTTTTTTTAAAGTCGATTAGCGTCCTGCGATTGTGTTTCTGAGCTTCAACGATATCTGGCCGTGCAGCATGTCACCGAGGACAGAGTCCAAACATAGTCATCTGTGCTCATTTCCTGTGTGTCGCAAGGCTGCACTAGTCCAGTTCTACCTTTGAACATATCTGACTGTCACTCACCTTGAGCAGCCCACCTGTTGAAACACTAAAACACTTATGGCTAATGAACACAAATCGTTTGTGCCTGATTAAATTAAATGCTGTTTAGAAACACTGTTTACAATATGTATGTCCTCAAAGGGGAAACGGGAAGGAAAAATCTGTATTCATGTGCATGTTTACTGTACTTGCAGTGCACTGACCACATGCAGCTTTCTGAAGGCAACAGGATAAGGCTTTGTATTATGACTGAGTGAAAATGGCAACTGTAATGCGCAAAACTTTGTTCATTTAAGCAAATAAATAAATAAAATAGATTTTTACAACTGTGTCCACTCCTCAGGAGGAACCCTTACAGTGTTTGCGGAGGGAGCACTTTAAACTCAAGTCAATAAATGGAGAATTGTGTCCCGGAGGCATGCTGGTGGTACTGAGGGACTTGAGAAGAAGTGGGATTTTTTTTAATTATTATAACCAGATCACAGTTTTTTGGTCATTTTGTAGCTTTGAAGTAGTCTGGGGTAAATCTTAAACTTTCTGAGATTATAATATGGGTGATGTGACAGTCTAGTTGTTGGGCACATGTCATATGAACCCAAACACCCTAAGCAGTGAGTTCATGCTCAGTTTTTTACCCACATACAGCCACACATGCTTTTTCAAAAGTCATAATTATACAGTGTGGTGGTTTCCACGCTCACCTAACAAACAAATCCTTTTGCATCAGGAAGACCATCAGGTGTTTCAAAATCTGACAAACCTACTTGTTGTGGTGAGCCTTTGTGAATAAGGAAACAACCCAAAGTAGCTTCTATGAATATATCCATTGCTCAAAGAAAATAAGGACTTTTGATAATTTTGGTTTCCACTGACCGCTGTTGTCATTTTATTCTTGAGAAATCACATACTGTATGACAGCAAAGATATTCAACTTAAATACTTCTATATCAAGATATGTCAGCTATATATAAAAAACATTTCCGTAATAAGTCATATCACTGTGGCTTCACATCTGGGCTGTTGTCATGTCAGACATCTTTATATACATAGTCTATATTCTCCTTAAAAAAAAATTCTGTTTAACTTCCAGGACATTGATCTGGTCATCTAAGTAGCAGAGGGCAGACAGGGCTGTAGAAGGCCCTTAACTCATCAGCAGGACTGGTATCTGCTTGCATGCCACAGATACAGAAACAGACTTCATGAGGGTGGTCTTACAGCTGACGTCCTCTAGTGGGCCCTGTGCCCCAGTGGAGCCCAATTCTGGTATTCTATGACATTTGCATTTGCCATAGAATACCAGAATCGGCAGTTGCACCATTAGTGTGGACCTGCTACAAAAATGGACTACCTTGCTGTATGAATTTTTTGTTCACTGTGATTTTCAGGATGCCTCCGAATTCAGCCTTCTGTAGGTTAATAATTTTCATTTCCATCAAATGATATTGCATCCTTTTGTTCCTAAAACATAACACATGTATACATATCCACTGAAGTCTGACGTGTTTCAAAAGCTTTCGGTTTTGTGTTGCCTACAACATTATTGAATCCTTCATATTAACTTGCATCAAACGTGTCAAATAGTTCATACACACATATTTCTTTGAGACTTACTGAGTTAATATCCAGTTTTAATGTAAGGCCAATGATGAGCCATTATATGCAGCTTGCATTTTTTTTCCTCTCATCTGTTATAAAAAGCTGATGTGAACACATCTGTCTGATCTCATTATTCAATCTAAAAATGGAAGAAACCCTGCTGTAAACCTCAAATTCTGTGTCTGTGTGTGTGTGTGTTCATACCTCATAGAGACAAGTCTGGTGGAAGGGCTGCCCACAGCGAGGGTCATTACACACCTGATCAGGGATGGCAGCTTCAAGTCGATATGAATAGCAGATGCCACACTCAAGGTTGAAACTCTACACGGACAGAGAGCAGTGAATGTGCATGTGCAGCACGCTTGTTGGCACAAACTGTCCTCACACACACTAAAGCACACACACTCCACACGTCACCCCGTAACTCCTTTCTCCCTGCTCCTCGTTGCAGTTTGGTGTAATGAGTGACTCCTGTTTTCTTTGGGGTTTTTTCCTGCAGCTATCCATTAAAAGAGACGATGTCAGAGGAAAGAAAAAAAACAAAAATCAACATCTGGTCAACTCAACTTTTTTGCACTCCTCTGAATGTTAATGAAGCAGAGGCATTAATCACCGCGGCGACAGCGGATAAACACGACACCCTTTCAACCCATCCGCAGAGAGGGGAGGGGAGAAAAACGAGGGCTTAAAAAAAAAAAAGAGAGACAAATGGTTTTTCGTGATTAAAGCGGTTTGATAGTGCAGAGAATTCTGCCATCTTTGTTATTCTAATGATCTTATCTGTAAACAACCCAATTAAAGGAGAATTGGAGCCCACCTCTAAGAAAAACAAAACACACAAAGAAAAATGCGGAAAGAAACGGGAAAATAAGCAGCAGTGTATGTCCGCCCCCTTAGAACTCTGAGCTCAAACAGGAGAATGTATGCAGAGATGTAAACACACACACACACACACACACACACACTGGTGAAGGGACACGTTTGAAATGGAAAATGGGGCAACTATGTGACATACAGATTTTTCGTGGGTGGCAGGTGATGGGAATTCGATCTCCAAAACATCCTGGAGGTTGTGCAAGACGCTGGAGTCCGGGTTCCTGCCAGCAGACCACAGACAGCTCCTTCACACACTAATTAACCACATGCAAATGAGCCTGCAAAGACACTGGGGGATGATTAGGAGACTTTCACTACTGCTATATAAAATGTAAGAAAAAAAAAATTGCAGGAACATTTGAGCCGCCTCAAACTGTACAGTGGTGGAGGGGAATTTACTGAGATGTGTGTCATGCAGGGAGGCAAATGTTAAAACCTGGGGTGAAATTTAAATCTGTACCCAGCTTCATTTGGAAATGACTTTTTTCCCTTCTTCCCCTGAGTGTTAATCAAATGGTTCTCTGCTCTCTGTGCAGGGATTCACTTAGACACTGATAATGCTGCTGGATGTAAAGATAAAAAGAATTGGAGTTTGAATGGCAGATATGCTCACAAATAATAAAGAAAAGACCAAAACCAACAATTAAAGCACGGATGACACTTTGTTGTGGACACGGTTTAAAAGCTGCAAACACCACAGATGAGTTGTTCTTGTGTTTTACCCTTTCATAGTACACATGCTTGTATAAGACATGTGCACATTCTCTCCCCATGACCAGCAGGGGTGACCCCTCTGGCTGCAAATAAATAAATAAATAAAAAGACTTATGGTTGGGTAGAACTCTGAGATAAGCATCCTTTGGCTAACTCACTAAACTCAACAATTAGACAATCCCCTCTTAGCAAGCACTTGGTGACAGTGGGAAGAAAAAACTCCCTTTTAGCAAGAAGAACTGGGGGGAGTGAGACAGGACAAAAATGTTGGCAAAACGAAGTAGGTGGGTCCTGAGATAACCTTTTCTCAGCTTTGAGGTGACTGAAGTGACTGCCAGTGACAGCACTGCCAGTGACAGCACAGGATACCGGGGACCGACATATGACCTGGTAGGAAATCAGGAACCAGAGCCTGGAAGGTGGGAAAAGTGGTTGGTCCATTGAGGCAGTAGTGAAAGACACCTTATGGGCAATGTTCTCATCTGGGAGTTTCACAGAATGCAGTTTTGTCACATATTCACGCTGGAACAACTACTCCATGGTGTCTACAGCTGTGTGTCTACTTCCACAACAGACAAGAGGGCCTAAGTTCAAATACATAATCTAATATTTTTGTAGACGAGGCCTCAGGCCTGTGTGCTGTTTGGTGAAGGGCAGGTACCATTCAGGCAGTTCCTCTGAGCTTTTAATCTAAAAACAGCTCACTGCTTTGAGAGTGGATCAAAATGCTGTCTGTGCAGGTCAAAGATAATGAGCCAAAGGATGCTAAAGCTAAGAAAGATAGATAGATGGTGCAGACGTGGATGAGAACGCTCTGCAGGTCCAGAATGTGCTCTGCATTCACAGCGGTCATGATAACGTGTATGTTTTTGATAGAAACCACAACACTTGCTTATTATTTATAGTTAAATAATAAGTAAGTGTTGTGCAAGTATTGATGGGTTTGCTTTTTTCCATTTGATTTGTTGACAGTAATGCAAAAATCATATCACAGTACATCACATTATACATGACATCCACCATATTCTTCAGAAAGTGTGTGACATTCAGAGCTCAATTTCTGCTCAAAGAGATTCTGCTGAATTAGCATGTGAAAGCTCAGTGACTGAGAAAACCTTACCACAAGTGCATGTTAGCATTCAGCTTATTCCTCAGCGGAGTCACCACTGAAACAAAACACAAGAAATCATGTGGAATTGGATGGAAATCAGAATACTAATAACAGCCTTAAATTAGATCTGCAGTCACATTTCAAGCAGCTTCAGATACACTATCACTGTATATAAGGCCTTGGAAAATTAGACTACCTTTAAAAAAAAAAAAAAAAAAAGCACTCTGCATATCCTCAAACAACATCTCTTATTGGACAAAGGCCCAGATCAGCACAGACAGCGGCGTCACCGCTGTCAGATATGAACCATCGTTGCTTGTGCTGTTCCACAGGGGAGCTTTGTCTCCGTGCAGCGCTCATCACTCTCGCTGTTTGTTATTCCTACATGCAAAAAGCAATATTTCTATGCGACCCCCTGTATTTGAGGGTCGCTGCCTGCCTCCCGTCTTGGTGGCTGAAGTGTGCGTGTGTTTAATATCTTTTGAGTTGCATTGCTAGGCAACAGGCTAGGAGTCGCGTGACCTTGGGTTTACAGAAACAATGGCCGTCAATTGACGGGGACTTAAATAGAAAGCTGGAGCCCGAGCTCGCCTGCTGACTGGCTCCGGTGTTGCTGCGCTGGGAATGAAGATGTGCCACTCTGGAAGCAGATCCTCTGACACAACAACGCACAACAGTCAACACAACCAGAGATGTGTGGAGAGCAAAAAAAAAGTGCTATTTTCCTTCACAGCTCGTAGCTTCTCACTGATCTGATCTGAATAACGACAGAATTTAGACTTTATTGCCTCATCTGATCCTCAGCTGCTATGTTATTGTGTGAAGACAGGCAGGATGCACAGGTCTTAGGAAGATTCCATTTATGAAACTACTACTTTGTTTTTTAATTGAACTAATTTAAGTTCAAGTTAAGTTAAAGTCCAAGAAGCAATGCTTGAACGTGGGCGTCTTAGTGACTGTCACATGTATGTCACCTGATAACTGTGTATTTCCCATGCTGTATCATTGTCAGTCAGTTTTGGGGTCATAATACTGCAGATGAGCTCCTGCGCTGCCTGCAAACACGCTTTGACTCCCAGGTCATACCCACCATGCTCTGCTCCTAGCAGGCAGCATTCTGGCAGCATCTTTGGGTGTCTGGGATCCACCTCTACTTTGATGGAGACGTTGTTTCCTGCACACATACACACAGATCCACTTATAAAGACCAGTGGGTAGTTAGGTGGGTGTAATATTTGGTTGTATTATGGTTAGTCTGTGAAGCTGCATCTGCTGATGTGCGGAGCAGTACCAATGGCGATCCGCCTCGTGGTGTCTGAGCGACATGGTTTTTCCGGTTCCAGAATCCAGGTCTTGCTATCAATTTCATCCAGAACATCCCAGAACTCTGTCAGGGACTCCAAAACCAGCAGGAACTGGCTGTGGAGCTGCTCCAGAGTGCTCTAATAAACCAGAACAGAAGAATTATACTGCTGTAAGAGCAGTTAGTTCGATACAACTAGCTTCTATTATCACAGGTCCCAGTCTTACCCGCTAACTATGAGCACTCCTTACTGCTTACATTTGATTATTAGCAACCAGGTGCTGATAATCAAATGCACTTAGGAAGTATGAGCACTATAAAAGCAGAGGTTTTTGACAGTTTGCAGGTCTGAAGCATCCATGTCATCGTGCAAAATTACAAATGCTGAGTAATTAGAAAAAAAACCCTGAAAAACAACATTTGACCATTCATCTATCGCAGAGACGTAGAGTCAAATGTGAGCCCATCTGAGACCAAGGTGGAGATGTGTGACTGTAATGCAGAGCCCCATGTTTGGCAAAAACTTAACACAGCACGCAAGCACAGGCAGGAGGGGGATGATTTGGGTATTCTAGATAACTATTCTAGAGTCAAATGTGAGGCCATCTGTCAGACCGCTAAAGCTCATGTCAAGAAACAAGACAATGATCCCAAGCACAGCAGCACATTTACAACAGAATGGCTGAAAAAAAAAAGAAGAAAAGAATCACGATGTTGCAACGGCCCAGTCAAAGTCCAGAGATGTCGTGGTGGGACCTTAAGAGATCTGTGTATAAATGAATGTCTGCAAACCTCAATGAGCTGAAGCAATGCTATGAAGAAGAGCAGGTCAACATTCCTCAACAATGATGTGAGACACTGACTCTGTCTTAGAAAATGATTTCTTTAGGTTATTGCTGCTAAAGTGGCTCTACAAGCTAATGGTGGAGTTTTTCATATGGCTGAAGCACGGCTTGTGCATCATTCCTGTCCTAGTTTATTGTATCTTTATCATATCTGTAAGATTATAATGATTTATTAGTGAGCTTGAGATATATTAGCGGGGGTAAATAGGAACTAGCTGCCATTTCTAATACTGTTCAAAATAAAAATGAGTGTGACTGATCTTAAATCAATCTCAGAAAAAAACATTTAAAATCTCCTAGACAGTTCCAACAATTTTAAAATATTCAGTTAAGATATAACCAGTTTAAGTATTCTGGTTATATCTGTAAGCAGGTACCTGTAAACAGTTAACACAGAGTTCTTATTGGACAAATTATTTGGTTTTCAAAGTCAGTGACACAGGGCAGGTTTTTAATATGCCATTTCAAAAGGTTAATAATTACATATAATGTTTTTAATGCCAAAGCAAATGCATAGAAGACATTTGCTGCCATGTTTCATTTGAAAATTGAAGTGAACTCAAAGTGTAGACAGCAAATGGACAGTGAGTGAAGACTGTATAAACTTGAGGTGCACACACATGGTTACACACACACAGAAGAGAAAGGGAGGCTGATAGAGGTGTGGGAGAGCAATACAGATGGAATGAGAAGGAAAAAATTAGAGGAAAAAATGAACCAAAAATTATGGGTCATTGTGCCAGCACAGTGCACACAATTAAGCATCGTCCAGGTGCCGAGAGCCTCAGCAATTACAGCCCAATTAATGCCAGTGGTATGATTACGGTTACAGCTCAGGATAACTGCGCTAGACCCAGTTCAGAAGGAAGAAAAAAAAAAAAAAGGAAGAAGAGCTGGTAATTGAATTCCTGCTACATCTGAGAAGAGAACACGCGTAAGAGTGGCAAACTGTAGGAAAGTATAAAAGAGAGTGAGTCTGAGCTGAGATTTGCTCTTTGGCCATCTCAATCAGTCCTCTTTATCTATTTATGACTGACCTCAATTTAACTCCTAAAAGCAGCCAGGTTGAAATTATTCATTTCTCTTTACTTGGATGCTGTTAAATTTTACTGTCTTTAACCCTCTTTTTACAATTTCTTTTATTTGTTCACTATTGTAATTTCTTTCACTCTGTAATTTTATAGAATTGCAAAAGAATGCCTTCAACGTGACATTTTACTGAGAATGGATGTGAGCATGTTGCCAGCATGAACATTTTCTTCTATGGAACAATGGACAAATTTTTTTTTGTTTTTTATTTTTAATCGCTCATTATATGTAATGTTATTTACATGTGATCTTCAGATTTTACAACTTCATAGATAAACCAAAGGAGTATGACCACTCACAGATGAGGCAGGCAAGTAACATTGACTGTCCATCTAGAACAGGGGTGTCAAACTCAAATATACAGTGGGCCAAAATTCAAAACTGGAACAAAGTCGCGGGCTAACATTAACATTTATTGGAAAAAAATCTTCCTCCAGATATAAGAGTCAATCTTTTCTTATGGACTCAAACAAGTTTTGCTGAAAAACTGAATATGGAACAAGCAAAGCTTAATACTAAACGATATATCTGTATATATATATGTATATATCTGTATATATATATATATATATATATATATATATATATACATATTGGGAAAGTAGTATCGCTTTTACAGATATAAACAAACAGGCAGACAGGCTATAGCAGACAGCTCTCACGTTGGTAATTTGAGTCACTGAACATAACCGTACATACCTGCTGTCATTACGTGATAACTTAGCAGCCCACAAATCTGACCAAATATAGTTACTTCTGGCTCCAAAGAGCCAACATGGCAGCAGCCAAAACACACAGACAATATACATATATTTAAAAAAGGATGTAGGTTAGGTATAGAGCAGGGCGATATGGCCAAAAATATTTATCACGATATATATTTGAAAATTTGCGATAACGATATAACTGACAATATAATTGATGCGAGACAAAATACAACTTCACAACTTTACTAGTGCAAAAAAACCCCCATCCATTTATTTTGACTTAAACAAGCAGCTGTTTTTTATGTGCATTAAAGCTATATAAAAATTTAACAGTGCAAATGTTTCCTTGCTGAATGTTTAACCAAAAGGCATTTCCAGTAGAAATGGGCTGACATATCCTGACATATCCTAACTGAAGTTAAAAAGAGGTGCTTTGCAACATTAAACAGTGTGCCAAATAAAAAAGTCAAATACGTGTTTTTCGGACCATAAGGTGCATGGGATTATAAGGCACATTAAGTGAAACAAAGCAGTCAGATAAATCAAACTTTATTCAACTCATTCTTCTTGCTTCCTCCACTTCTGTACCATTGATTCATTAATGCTGTATTCTATCACAGCTGCTCTATTCCCATGTTGTTGCAGTATATTAATGACTAACCTCATATTGTGGATGGATTATCTCAGTTGTTCTCCTGACTGAAGTTTGGTCCGTTTACAGCATCCTGCCATGCGATTGCATTTGTCTCTAACCATCAGGAACCTTCACGTTAACTTTTATCGAGTGGAAAAGGGTTAGCGTTCATCCTCCAGCTTCACTGTTTATGTTATGCTAACATAGCATAGTTGTGTCGCTGTGTCGCGTAGCACATCGTTAAATACCACCTAGCCCAACTTGAGTAATCTTACAAACGTCACTGCTGTTTAGTTTCCTGTCTTCATTTATGTTGGAAGTGATAGCAGGGCAGTACATTTGATTTTTTTCAGAAATCTCTCAGTCAGAACTAGAGATGGACCGATCCGATATTACGTATCGGTCCGATACTGACGTGAATTCCTGGATCGGATATCGGAGAGAAATAAAAAATGTAATCCGATCCATTAAATATCAAAAAAGCACCTCACAAAACTTGCGACATGGCGTAACTCTGCTCATAACCTTAGCACATCGGAGCAGTGTGCTCATGTGATAGAGCGGCTGTGTGTATTTGTAACCTCGCTACCAAACCAGCATTTTATCTCCGAGGAAGTTATCCCAGAGAGAAGTAAAGCAAGTGTGTAAGTTCATCTCTGAATGTTTGTAAAGCATTCCCGCGTTAAGCTTAACAACCGATATATGGAGCGACTGCCTCTTCTCTCTCCCTCCCTCTCCTGCTGCTACTTCAATCGTGAAACACTGATCAATGATCAGCTGATCGGCTTTTCTGTTGCGAGTCTGTCTCTCTTCTTTGTTTATCACCCACTTCGCGCCAGAAAGAGGAAACCAGCGGCTGAACAACAGCAGCACGTTTAAGCTTGATAATCTTTTGTTAGTAGCTGACAGCTGGTAACTGTGCAGGGGCGGGTCTAGCAAAGTTTAGCCAGGGGGGCCGATAGGGCATTAACAGGGAAAAGGGGGCACAAAGGCATACTTCTTTCTTATTCTCATTTAAAATGTCTAGCTTTTAATAAATAATTATCTGAATCTTACACCCAAAGTTTTAATCTGATGTAAAATGTATAGAAGTCCATTACTGTATATATTAACTATTAAGTCTAATATACCCTAGTAAGCTAGTACTTTTTCCTTTGGGAAGGTACCATCTGTGGAGTCTGCAATTCTGTTGAAGAAAGATGTTGAATCTATTTAATTATTCTTGAAAAATAATTGATTTCTGTGCATTTTTTTCACACTGCATCAAATTAAAGTTGATTACGTCGATTAAGCATCATGAGGTGGGGGGTGGTTCCCTTTTTTTTTTTTTTTTTTTTTGCTGGGAGTTTGCAACCCTATTAGTTAGGTTGCTTACTCTTTAAAATACCAGAATAGGGAGGATGGAGTAGGTTTAAGTTTGTTAGATTGATCAGTATTGCTGAACTATGAAATATTTTGGGTGCAGTGTATTTTTTGCATATAGGTATAACAGAATAGCTTTAGTGGTTTTTTTTTAACTTGAGTATGAACTTATACAAAAAGCAGCAAGATATTAAAAAAACAGTTTTATTGATTAAAAAACACACTATATCAGATTCATATCGGTATCGGCAGATATCCAAATTTATGATATCGGTATCGGTATCGGACATAAAAAAGTGGTATCGTGCCATTTCTAGTCAGAACATGCTATATCATGCCTAGGTAACTAGCAAAACTAGCGAGCTAACTGCCTGCTAACTTCTAACTCCGTTAAATGTAATAAATTCTGTTTTCATGGATGCCTGGATGTTAAACTAGATAGTTACACCTAGTAAAGCAGCAATACTGATTGTTTTATTAAAGATGAAAGAATTTAGACAGTTTTTAACTTTCACTAATGCCACAGTGTCCGTTTGACTTTGGGACCTGAAGCGGACAGAGTTTAGGACCCAGATTACTCCCAGATTTACGAGCACCTTAGTCCGACAAATACGGCAATAATGACGGCCCGCTTGCATGTTCTACAAAAAAATGTGCTTTGTTGTGTATCTGACGGACAAACACCAAACCAGTTCCACATCACTGAAGTTGCACCATTTTTACAAACCAATTCTGGTTCGTGCGTTTCACTCGACAATTTGTTTCCCCCCCTTCTCATTCTCCATTGCAGTTCGGCCATGTGCGTATGAAAACAAAGGCACTGCGCATGCGCGTTTTACCCATATTCTATCCCGATATTTCATTTTCTTATCGTTGCCTACCATTGTACCGGTATTACCGTGAACGGTAAAATATGGCCCAGCCCTAGTTAGGTATGCAAGTAATAAACCTACATACCTGTGGTTCCAAAAAGACTTCTGTCCCATAGAAGTGATGAGGTTGAACTTGACCTCTGTAAACACTTTAGTGATGAGTTTATTCACTGGGTCACTTCTTTCAGGTCATAGTGAATAAACAATGAGTCAGTTTACTAAATTTTAGTCAGTAATTATTAGAGACTTAGTTAATAAGTATTAGAGATATAGAGATATATGAAAATGAGTTCAAAACTAATGGGTAATGCCAAGGTGCCTATAGAGTACATGGTCTGAACCAACTAGGACTGCAACTTTTCAATTTATTATACAATAAGCAATCACCAACATTTAACAGCAATTTTGTATTTTCATGCAAGGATGTGTATTCAGGAGGGGCTTTTTGGGTCCACTGCTTAGCCAGTCACACAGAACTTCCATCATCTCTCATGCTTGTACTTTTTGGTCGTTAGAAAAAGAAAAAAAAAAACAAAAGAAAAAACTCACACACACACACAAACCATTGTATAGCCTTCAAGCACACAAAAACTGCATACACACCAAGGTTCCACACAAATGCACAGAGTGGCACGTCTTGGCCCTGCAACAGAGCAGGCAATAATTACTCATTCAAATGAACATGTCAGGACTGCCGACAGACAAGCCCTTCCCCCCGCCACACACACCCTTCACACATCAGACAAAAACACACTTGCCACAGATGCAAGCGCACATACACAAGCATATACACACACTTCATGTTGCAGTGTGGGAGAGATCCATCAACGGCCCAGCAGGCAGACAGGCTCCATACGGTAGCGCTGTTCTAAGCTGGTCCTCACTGTACGCCTGCCATGTATCAGCTCGCCAACACAGACACACACACACACACACGCCCATGCATTAGCATCTCTCTCCTCACATTCTCTGTCGCTGGTGTTTCCTCTCTCTGATTGACATAACGCATTTCACAGCTCCTTTTTTGTCACTCTCCAAACATATCCTCACTCCTGAGGTCTAAAAGTCAAACTGGTCTTTACAAAAGTGCACATCAAATTGGCACAAAGGACGTGCAATGTTGAGATACAGAGTGCCACCGTATTTTTTTAACGATGGATTAAGTGACTGTTTGCGTAAAAATAAATAAATAAATCAAAACGTGTGTGTGTGTGTGTGTGTGTGTGTGTGTGTGTGTGTGTGTGTGTGTGTGAGAGAGAGAGAATGAGCAACATCCGACTCCGAGGCAGTGACGGAGATAAAAAGCAGCACCAGAGTGAAAGAAGAAAGACGGCAAACAACAATAATGAGGAGCCAAAGAGATACAAAGAGTCCACAGCTGGTTTTACATCAAAGCACTTTTATGCCAATTATAGTGGACTAAATTTGAGGGGCTGAAAGAAAATGTCTTAATAGAGCAGGTGGAGATGTGTTTTGTCAAATTATGCAATAGGCAGCCGAAGATGAGTCAAGTGGATCAGTGTAGTCCTTAATCAGAGTTTGAGTCTCCGAGAGCCTCAATACATCACAGTACAAAACTCTGACAACAATAAAAATTTCTAAAATATCAATTACAAAAACACACGCCATGTAAAAGCCCGATTTTTGTGACATTACACAGTCACATAAGTTATTCACAGGACTCTATGCATCCCTGTAAAAAACTAAGTAGACTACATAATTCAATAGCTTATAGAACCAATTTAATACCAATATCGATTCATCAATCCATCCATTTTTTCTGGGGCGGGTTGCAGGGACAGCAGCCTAAGAACAGAAGCCCAAACCTCCTTCTCAACGGCCACCTCCTCCAGTTTATCCAGGGGGGCACCAAGGCATTCCCAGGCCAGCTGAGAGATATAATCTCTCACACGTGTCCTGGGTTTGCTCCAGGGCCCTTCTCCCAGTGTGAAATGCCCAGAGTATCGCGCCCAGGGGGCATCCTTGTTACATTCCGGAACCACCTCAACTGGCTCCTTTCGATGTCTATCCTGAGCCCCTCTCGGATGGCCCAACTTCCTCACCCCATCTCTAAGGGAGAGGTCAGCCACCCTTTGGAGAAAGCTCATTTCCAAATACATCAACCGGTAAATCAAGAGCTTCGCTTCCATAAAAATTATCAACAGAATCGGTGACAAAGGGGAGCCCTGGTGGAGTCTAACACCCACCGGGAACGAGTCCAACTTATTGCTGGCTATGTGGCCCCAAGCTCTTGCAATGGTTGTACACCAAACACATGTAGACTGCTTGGACAAACTCCCATGCACCCAAGTATCCTCGACAGGGTAAAGCAGCATTAACATTTTCTGTATGACTTTATCAACCTCTCACATTGCTGTAAAAGAATTTTGTCCTACTTATGCTTACCGCATTTCTTCAGTTCATGGAGGTTTGTGGATATGAATGCACAACTCCTTTAAGATAAGTTGAGTGTAAGTCTGGACTTTGACCATTGCAAAATCATTGCAACAGCTTGATTCTTTTATTCTTCAGCCATTCTGTTGTAGATGTACTGCTGTGTTTGGGATCATTTCCATGTTGCATGACTGAATCTTAGCCAAGCTTTAGCTGTCAGTCACACATTTGAATCTAAAATCCTTAGAGATATACAGTTCATAATATACTCAAAAATGAGAAGGTGCTCAGGTCCAGTGGCTGCAAAATGAACCCAAATCATCAACTACTCAACCACCACCAAAACCAAACAGCATATGAGCACAAACATGGCGCTGTGCATTATGAACAAACATCTCCTCTTTAATGTCTTCCAATGTCCAGAGACCACTGTTTCAGAGGTCTCTACTTTGTTCAGATGCAAATTTGCAACCCTAAGCAATGTTGGGTTATTGTTTATTTGTTTTGGGGATTTTTTGTTTTGTTTTTGTTTTTACAAAGAATTTTTTTTTACAAAGAATTAGAAAAGAGTTCTCTTGGCAACCCTCCCAACAAGCCAATCTTGTTCTGACTTTTCCTAACAGTACTGTCATTAATTTTAAAATGTTAAATGAGGCCTCAGAGTCTGACTTGTATCTCGAGTTTTGTTTTTACAATTTCTCTGACCACTGCGTGATGTGACTTTCAGTTAAATCCTGGGAAGATCACGAATGTATCAAAAGTTCTGTTTCTATAAAGGTGGCCAATACTTGCTGATGATCAATTAATTGAGCATTGATTAGAAACACCTGGCTGCTACTCACCCTCTTAATTTCTATGAAAGCAGTAAAGGTGTGCTTAGTTTTTCCTCAGGACTGCATCCTAGAGCTGGGCGATATGACCCAAAATTCATATCTCGATATTTTTTAGCTGGATGGCGATATACGATATTTATCTCGATTTTTTTTTAAGCCATAAGGTAAGAACAAAAAGAGAGTTCTTAGTCAAAGCTGTGTCCCAGATGTCACACAGGCACTTTTATTAACATACAGCGTAGATGTACATGAAGAAATTACTCAAAAATAAATCATCAGCATTTATTAAATAATAATGCTCCATAAATAAAAGAAACACAATGTTGTTTTTGTGCATAACAAAAAGCTCACAATTGTGCAGTCAAAATGTAAACTAAAAGACGCTGAACATAATAACAAAGAGACAGATTTCACAGCTGCTCTATTCCCAAGTTCTACTGCGTTACTGACAGCCTTGAGTTTGAAATCCTCTTTGTAACCATGTCTCTTAACAGGTGCCATTTATGGTTCTTATACACACACAATACGGTAATGTTACGTTGAAGCACAGTACGTATCACTCCGCGAGGCTCCACTACGGTAGCCGTAATGCTCCGACAATCCATCAAGCGGTGCGGCTCCGTAGCTTACCAAAGTCGTACTAAAACATTTTTTGACAGATTGCTGAGCGCCGTGTACCACATAAAAACGGTTCGCGGTCAGTAAGCACAACCAGAATTCATACATAAGGTGCACTGTCGATTTTTGAGAAAATGAAAGGATTTTAGGTCATGCAGCCCCTGTGGGCTGCATGTCGTTAGCGCGGTTAGCTCGCCCCGTCCAGCCCCACGCACGGGGCGATCCGAGGTAACTCGTTAACGGAGATTTGCCGTGTTCATCTTGTTGTTGCCTGCAGGTGAAGCTATGGGGGAGGGGGAGTTGTGTTCAGTGAAGGAGAGGCGAGGCCGAGTAACGCAGCGTAGAGACAAAAATGGACGAAAGAGAGGCAAACTTGCGGCTCCACAAGTATAATTATAACGTAACATATACTATATCGATATAAACGATATTGTCACATCTTATATCTCGTATGAAAATATATCGATATTTTTAAAAAACTCGATATATCGCCCAGCTCTACTGCATCCTGTGAAAAACTGTTTTTAAAATACTGTAACTGGATGTTTATTACAGGCTTTTAATGCCTGGTTCACGGTTCCAGCACTACTTCTACAAGTGCATGCTCAGTCCACTGTCAGCGAAACCTTACTATCATAAAACTAAATGTGACTGCTATATGGATTCATGCACGAATAACACTGCACTTGAGTTTTAGAAAGCATAACAATGAGGGGGGCAGCAAAATCCGAAGAAAGTTCACTTGGCTGTTTTTTATATTCATTTTTAACAGTTAGTTATACATTGGTTTAATAAATAGGGCATATTACTTAGTGTTTGCATATTGAGTTTGACTGGCTTAATTCATCTGTGCACATTTACAGACGTTACACAGTTTCTGGGTTTTATTAGAATTATTTTTTACATGAAAAGAAAAATTGGGGATGTGTACTGTTTATTCTAATCCAGTAGTGGGTGCGCAGTAGTCTGGGATTTCACCATCTTTTACTGTGAATGTAAATCTTCAGTAATTTTAGAATCTGTCATAATGAACTGCAAACTTCAAGATCTTTTGCCACAAAGTAAGAATGGGTGGATAAATTATACTAAAATTTAATAAAAAGCATGAAATTTAAAAAAAAAAACAAAAAAACATTACATCCTGAAGTTTAACCAAACATTTTAATGCATTATGGTGTATCCTTAGCAGAGATTTAATCCCAGTTCATCTTGCCTGAAATCACGAGAAATGTTAGAGTGTGAAATGTATTGAGAATTCATTTAAGATGGGTTTTTATTTTAAAACAAACTTTAATATTTGACCCTCAAACTAGCATTTTAAGGTTTAATCTGATGTCAGTATGAATTCTTGTGGTATTGCTTTTAAAGTCAGCTTTCACTGACTTCATACATTTAAAATATTGGGAGGTTTTTTGTTTTTTTTGATGTGTCAGATATTTGTTGTGAGTTAAATCTTTTAGATGATATGTTTCTGAAACATTGGTCGAAAGTGTGACATATAGCAACCTAGTAGCATTTGACATTCACTGAACAGAAGTAAAACCTCTTTAGACAGACAGTGTGTGCAGCTGTGTATATTTACTTACCTGTGCTGTCCAGTTTATAGCTAGTGGCACTGGCAGGTCAGCTGAGCATTCAGGAGTCTCTGCAGGATGCTGTGTGTTAAGAAGATGGGGTAATACTGTGGCATATATTAAGACTTCATTTAAATAAAAAAGCAAAGTGATCTCCGAATTCTGATTTAAAAATGTGCATCAGGAAGTTGGGCATCATAGTTTAGCAATTAGGCTTAAACTGGGATTTCTCAACATGCTAGAAAAGTCTGCTATAATAGGTCAACAGCGTCTTATAATTAACATTAACAGCCACCCTGTATTTATTTAAAACAGTCTTGTTATTAAGACTTTATTGGCTCAACTTTCTAAAGAGCTGAAAAATACATTTTGGTCAATATATATGAGCAGCTCTTTTTTTTTCCCTGTTCACCTTCAGCATCATACTACTCTATCCTCATCCTCTCTCACTCCCCTGCCTTCCAAGCCTCCACGCGTCCGTGCCAGTGCTGCCTCCTCCCTGGCTGTGCCTGGTGAGGGATGACCTGGCGCTGGATTTGGCGGAGGCAGCTGGAACACAGGGAGGACTTGGAGCTATTTTTTTACAGCGCCAAAAAGGTGAGGAGGGCCAGGTAGGCAGGTGGGCACAGAGTGGGGTCCCACCACCCTCCTTTGTCCCTGGTGGATGTCATCTGGGCTTAGCTAAGCACCAGCTCACCATGATATCCACCCACCATGCCCAGAATATGCTTCCCCACTCTGACTTACAAAAAGTAAAACATTCACTTGAAAAGTTTTAAGTAATTCTGCTGTCAAAATCTCAAAATTAAACAATTTTAAAAAAAAAAAAGCCTTATTCTATGTGTGGAAGATAAGCTGCAGAGCTCACTTCTTCAAGTATGCATTATGTAACCTATTTTTAAAGGATGAAATATTTTTTTGTGTTGCCAGTGTCTGAATTATAAATTCTAATGTAAAGCATAACAAAATCTGCGTCTGCACAAGTGGCATACCGCTTTGGTTGCATCCTTAGGTTTACCTCTTTCATCTGGCTTAAAGCCAAAGAAATCCCAAATTGGCGACTTTATATTTTTTAGTGCTGTCAGCGTTAACGTGCCGTCATCACTGAACCGATGACATACTGACATGGATTAATTGTTAACGCGATTTACAATTAACCCACCTGGAGCGCAGACTGAGTCAAAATCCTTGAAACGTCTCTGTCAACGTTTTTCGAGCAGTTTGTCCAAAGTTTGTTCATTCTGCGCTCCAGATGGTTTGAGCGCGTTAAAAATTTTAATCGCGTTAATTGTGATGACCACGTTTAAGCCGCGTTAACGCTGACAGCGTTTTTTTTTTTGTGGGGGGGAAATTAGTTCGTCCGTGTTTGGACTTCTGTGTTGTAAAGACGCAAATCAGTCCGTGCATGATTACATTGCTCTGCCCATCAAAAAGTCTGCGCATCCACGAATATATCGCCCATCTGTGATTGTTGGACTGACGGTTTCCGGTTGGAAAATTTTTACATATCGCCCAACCCTACTGTGCACAAACACTAGTGAGCAGCACTGTGCTGACTTTAATTAATTTACAGATGCAACCTATGCAGCGCTTGTTTAAATTTCCACTTTAGCGATGCATGATGACATTTAAATGTATCCTTTATCCTGATTTGAAAAATAAATTGTCTCATTATTTTTCAAAGTTCAACTTGTTTTTTAAAAGTTTAGTGTTTTAAAACCAGATCTCACCAACTTTACCAGAAAGATCAATCTTACTGGACGAGCAGAGGAGAACTGCACGTCTCATTTCTGCAAGTAGTTCATTAGTCTGGGACTAAGATATCACAAATCATGCTTTCAGATAGTGAGGCTTTTCTGCTTGAGCAGTCACAGCAAACTCAGAGTCAATCACAGGAAGCTACAAGCGAAACGAAAAGAACATTTCCATGATCAGAAATCAAGAATGCAGCCTTACTACTGTAAAGCTTACAATCAACCAGAATCATCACATGTACCTGTGACAAAATGTCATCAAGTGTCGTTTTATATGGAAATTCCACAGCCACAGCCTTCCACAGCCTGCGTTTAGGTTAACCTACACTGGGCAGAGGTTTTGTATATCTCTTTCAATAGCAGAGCAGAGACAGCAGCTATGCAGATGAGTGTGGGTGTACTGATTTTCTCTATGCATAGAAGGTTTTCCATCACGCTGGGGTTATGTGGAGATATTTTATCTGTGCTACGTCTCAGTCACAGCGGGTTATCGTGTCTCTCCACACCCTCTCCAGTTTGACCCAGATTTAGGGGCACAGATGTAAATCACTGATTTGCCATCAGCAAAGTGAACAACCCCACATGCATTTGGTGAAGTTGGCCTGTTTGGATTTGGATTGGCTGTAGGTCAACATCAAGTTGTAGAGTATTCCATTTGATGATGAATAATTTTTTTAGTGTGGAAAATGATCCAGTCCTTACGGTAAACTGTGTGTTTCTCAGTGTGCACAATGAGAGTGCGCCTTACCTTAGACTTGAGTTTAACAGTGAGGATGTGCTGCCTTCCAGCTGAGTCCTCCGCTTTCAGTCTCAACATTCGGAACTCTGTGTCGATGAAGAGCAGCCTGAAGATGGACACGCACAAAGCACACGCCATAAATCAACCTCTATTCATAGAGAAGGGCACACGCAACACTGTAACCTGACAGCAGCCATCATCCGTCATTAATCACAGCTGCAGAGAGCAATATTGAGACATAAACTCTACCTTGAGATTTATCACTCTGGGTACCAACACAGTGACATTACATCAGACTGCAACTCTGGAGTCATGGCCTACAACTATGGATCATTTTCTGCTAATCTGTGTTCCTCTGCAGCAAACTGTGGCCACAGTAACCTGACATGACACATAAAGTCCTGGCCCATACCTTAGTGTGCCATCCTGTAAGTTATTTTGCCGATTCACCCTGTTAATAAACAGTTGACTAGTCATCTTACCATAATGATGTTCACATATATTTGTATTAACCACTAAATACAGAATGAAAATTTTATTTTTAAGTGCCACTAGCTTGGCAAAACCTGTCTGTCTGGTGGGTTTTTGCCAGTAAAAACAAAAACGAAACACAGTTTGTTTCAGCACAGAACCTGGTAACTGCATCTGCTGGATAAGAATATTGGGTCTCCCTGCTTCTTGGAGAATTCCATCTATGGATATGATTTATGAGGAACTTCTGGGTATTAAAAAAAACAAAACAAGGAAGACAAAATAGATGGTGGGCAAAAATGAACTGTGACCCCTTTTGCACAGGTATTATGATCCATCCATTCATGGTTTCTGTTGGTATCTTTGACATGGGATGAATCTTAAAATGCAACTGATGGCCTTGCCCATTTCCATTATTTTTTGTCATTTTATTTTCTTTTTGTAAAAGTTCCCAAAAATAAAGTAAAAAAAAAGAATGAAATTTAGCTGAGTCCTGCTAGTCCCAGACCCACCTATCAACCAGCGTTAGCAAAGAAGGTAGTTTTATATTAGCATTAGGTTAGGTTAGTAAGCTAAAAAGAAACATACAAGACAAAAAATACATTACATAACAATTACGTTGCACATTCTCAGTCTTATGCACGAACACATTATTTTTATTGAACAAATAATTAATAGTAATTATCCCATAAATAAAGTTAATAATCTTCATATATACTTTAGTATTTAATAAAAATATGCAGGTAATTAAGACAGAGACAACATTTATTAATTAATGTTTTAGTTATTATATGAATAATGTTAATAACAATTCTTTGAGTTCATTAGCTGACAGAAACAAACCTCAGCCAACACCAGTTTGTCCAGAGGAATAACATGACGCTAACATTAGCGTGGCTTTAGCAGTTACAGCAGTGGGAGGAAGCTCTCAGAAAACGATGCGTCTCTGGATGACCTTAGGCTGAGATGTTTTTCAGCCTGAATCAACTTGTAAATCAGACCTTCTCCTTCCTGAGCTAATTATAACCTATTGAGGTTAAGGACACAACACTGATGTGGCTGGAGCACTCGCCAACACTGCTGTCAGATTTACTGCTCCTTCTGCTGCTCCAGCACACTGTGAAGGAGTCAGTTCCTCCCCCTCGCCAGACCAACTCCAGTCTACTGAGACCCAAAGATAAAAGACTGATCCGAGACAAAGGATTTGAACAGTCCTCCTCCAGATTTACAGTACATTACGACGGGCGCTCTATGTCGAGGCTGACATGGCTGTATATCAGCTGAGGATTTATGGAGTGTGTTAGAGAGGACTGATGTGAGCATTGTGCTCAGGGAATGACACGCGCGCACACACACACACTTAGGGAAGTGATGGAATGATGGGAGACGGTGTCCGATGGGCCCGACTCATAAAAGCGTCTGCTTGCTCACTCACTTTCAATCAAACGCCGGAGTAGGGCGTCCGTGCTTTAATGCAATGTGCTCACTAACATCTATGCATACAGGCACACAATGTCACCATCGAGCTAGTCTGACAAAGCCACAATTTTAGTTTTGTGTGAACCAAAAATCGGTGCTACCTGCTGAAACAATCTAGCCAAAGTATTGAATTTCTTGAAAAGGCACTACTCTGACTATTTCATATCCTGCACTTTTACCAAAAGGACAGTCATAAAATACCGATTGCTGCTCACAGCAATAAAGACACAATAATGACAAGTTACCAAACCTATTCAGGTGATGAAAGTGACTGGTGTCCGAAAGAACAAATCAATGGATAACAAGTGGAATCATTAAAATCAAGTGCCAGTGAGTTACAGAAGGCATGAACAAAAGAATGACCGTCTGTGAAAAAGGAAAACCTCTCAATGTTTTTAAAACGATTATACTTTTGATATCAGAGTAACCCACGATAGATCCCTTTGTATTTCTACAGCGTCTCGTAGGCTTGATGGAACTCAACTTAACAACCATTATAGGCACCTTGAATTAAAATGAATCTTTTACATTTTACTGTTTTACCTGTACAACTATCTACATCTACAGTACTGTGCAAAAGTCTTGGTCAGCCTTCTTTTTTTTTAATATCTCACAAAATGCCAGCCATGTTTTTTTAAAGTCACCTTGAGTCCTCCAGTCTTTGGCTGCTTTTTCACCCATTTTTAGCCAAGTACCTGACCACTGAACTAGGAATCATTCAAGTACAAGAAAAATGGCACATCCAGGGATAAAATAAAATAAAAATTAATTACGCAGCTGTCTAAAACAATAGATGAACAGCATCTGAAAGTCATATCCTTAAGAAACCAGCAGAGATCTGATACAGGACCAGACAGACACATCTGGCCCTTCTGTTTATCCATCTACTATTTACTGAACCTTCACTCGGTCAAGTAGCAGTTCTTAAAGAAGGGACAAAGAAAAAAAGGCTAACTGTGTACCGAATTACAAAAGAACTAAACTGAAAACGAGTGGTGACAGGTCGTATGGAGTTATGAATCCAAATTTGACATTTCTGGTTCAAATCACTATCAGGTTGTGGGGAGGAGGTCAGAAGAGGTACAACTGTGAGTCTCTGCAGCCTCTAAAACAGGGTGGAGGCTGTGTCATGGTGTGGAACTACATTTCAGCCAGTGGTCTGGGAATGTTGTCAAAACTGATGGAATTATCCGATGGAATAACCCAGAAAAGTACTGTCAGATTTTGATCCACAATACAATACAATCTACAGAGTACATGTTTGGCAGCAGACCACAATCCAAAGCACACAGCAAAAGCACACCTGGATAGAAAAACATCAGTCTGGCCTCCCCAAAGGTAGAACCTCAACATTTGTGAAATAGTGTTGAACGCAGCTAACATCCAAAGAAGAACTTTGGAATATCACACTATACAATTTTTAAAAACAGAGAAAAAAATTTAAAGCAAGAAATACTTAACTACTAAATATCTGTTTGTGTTTGTTTTTTAATTTAATGCTTATTCAAGAATGTTGGCAAACCACTCTACTTCAAAATCTACTTCTTCACAACGTCTAGTAGTGTGCAATGCAAGTACATAGTATTCATGAGAAACCACTGAAGTATGTGTTCTCTGATGTGGTGCATGCAAAGAGTTATGAGAAAGAAGTAAGGCTGGCACAGCAGCAAATTTGCCATTGGATATTTAAGATGTAAAACAGAAATTCAAAAAACATCAAAGAATATTGCTAAAGTTGACTTCTGCTCTATAAATCTGGCAGAATGTACAGAGATAATCTAGACAGAACAAATCTGACCAGTATACAGTATAAGAAAAAGAACTTGTAATTTTGATTTCTTGACAAAGAATATCAGGAGGGAGAAAAAAAAATCATTGGTGCATTGCTAAAACACATTTCCAGCTCCTCTCCTCTGGGGTTTCACACCCCGTATAGCAGGGACTAGCTGCCGCCCCTACTTGGCCATGATGGAAACAGCGTGACAGTCGATGTCCTGCTGGGAAGACTGATGAGAGCATCCCATTTGCAACTCCACACTTCCAGACAGCGCACACCACGCACATCAGTGTGTGCGCATGTGTCTGATTTTTTTTTAATATGGGAGTGCGTGTTGACAAAGTGATTCATGAATGGTGAGATCAACACATATGTAATGCTTGTGTGCGCTGCATCAGAAACACACATGCAAAACGATGGCATGCACAAGAACGGATAGAGAACGATGTAAGCCGTACAAAAATAAATAAATACTACTACTAATAATAATACTAATAATAAATACACCAACTTTAATAAGGTAGAAGCCACTACCCGCTTTACACTTTAACTGTGCTATTCAGGACATTCTCATTACTTACAGCAACCCCAGATAACAACATTGTGTAATTTTACAGAACAGGATTTTACATGGACTTTATTAGCTGGCCTGATAATGTAACAAAAACAGTGATGAAACCGTGCGCCCCCCCCTCAGCTCCGACCCATCAGAAGCTTGCCGATGTATCTGGCCTCAGAAGAGCAGCAACGCAGTGTGACCGCATGATAATGCTGAGATAAGAAGAGACGGCGCTCTGCACGTCCACCAAGAGGCTGTGAACATCGAGTGCCAGCTGTGCCCATAATGAGCCCTGCAGCTTCTAGGGCCACATTTCGAGGCCTCCGAGTGATGGCAGCTGACCTACTTGACCTCATTTTCCATTAATTAACACATGGTTTGCCATCTCCAGCCAATTAAGATGACCACACTCTCAAAATGCACAAATGGAGACACATGGAGAGAGACAGAGCTGCTCACTTACCTGGCCCAATCAGCAGACAGAATTACAGCTGAAAACCCCTGGTGGCTATTAGCACGGCCCGTACCAATTAAGACGCTAAGCGAATCTCGAGTGCTTTGGAGATTGAGGCCCACTGTGCATAATGCCTCCTAACCGTAACACGACACTGAAAATGATGTTGGTCCCATTTCAGCATAAAGCATACCTTCACCCCCCCACCCCCCCCCCCCCCCCCACTCCTATTAAAACCTGAGAGTCTTCAATTAGAGCCATTTGCATTTTGCTAATATCATAATTGTAGCTCCGGTCATTAATAGGAAAGTGGAAAATGAGTGTAGTAGTCAAGGCTTAATCCGAGCTGGGGGAGAATAGATATCTTTCTCCTAACCGCCGCCACCTCCTCCTCCTCCTCCTCATTCTCTCCTGATGAGCGGAGAAAACGGTATTAGCCAGACCCGTCAGCGCACGTGGGCTGAGTGTTATTAAATGTGACCTGGATTTAAGTATAACTCAATAACTAAAAATAAGGAAGTCATTAAGAGCCATTTGTTAATGTAGAACTGTGTTGTTGTAGGCTCTCCAATCAGTTTACGCTGCTGAAGAAAGGGGGGGGGGGGGGTGCTCTATATAGCCTTTTAAAGCAGTGGGGGTTTCTGCTCATATATGCACCACAATAAGTTAATCCTGCCCCTGGGGAAAATGCAGAAAAGTAAAAATACATATATCAAAGCTTTGACGGAGGAACAGGAGAGCCACTGAGTTGATACGTGGAGCTCCATCAGCAAGCAATTCCACAGGCAAATTACTACCACAGTATCCTGGGACCATGTAAGTGGGGAATGGAACCATGTTACTACATTGTTCATTAAGAGAAAATAACTTGTTTGATTATGGCTTGATATTGCCAAAGCTAATTTCAACAGCCTTTTATATTGAGTGGGGATTGAATCTGCACTATTTTAACTTGATGATCACACCCACAGCTTTAGGATCACCACATGCACCTACAGACTTCCATAACATTATCTGATCAATCTCATGGAGGTCATCCTGATTGCAAATGCTAAAAGTGACAGAGGGTTTACTCCCAGCGTACGAACATGACTGTGCCTGAGCAAGCCTGACCTACAAAATCCACTTCTCCTCAGACTAGCGGGACCACTGCATAAACTCACAGGGCACACTTAAGCATACAGTGCCCTGAACCACTTTTAGATGTGGGTCCAGGAATGGTTCCATTAAATGAGGCGGTGTGATTGCAGTGCTTCTACGACTAAGACTGCTTGTGAAAACAAGTTTCAGCAAGTAAGAAGAAACGCATGCTAACTGTATTAGAATATACACAGATGAGAGGTAACAGTGACATGTAAAGGCGTGATGTCTTGGTAAGAAAACAGTTGCAGTGCAATGAAAAAGTATTTTGCCTCTTCCTAGTTCCTTAGTTTTTTTGCACATTTCTTTCACTTAAATCTTTCAGATCAAACAAATTATATTAGTCAAAGATAAAGTAAGAAAAATACAAAATGCAGTTTTACGTGATTATTACAGGAAAAGAAAAACAGCTATCCAAACCTAACTGGCCCTGTGTGGAAAAAGTAATTTCCCCACCATTGTTAAATGATGAATTAACAGTGATTAACCACACTTTTTGGAAAGCTGAGTTCACTTTCACTTGCCACACCCAGGCCTGATTACTGCCAGACCTGTTGAATCAAGAAATCGCTTAAATAGAAGCTGTCTGATAAAGTGAAGCAGGCTAAAACATCTCACAAAGCAACACATGCCAGGATCTAAAGAAACGGGGAAGCAAAGTCATTGACATCCGTTGGTCTGGAAAGGGTTACAAAGCCAATTTAACCTCCTAGGACCTGGCGTCCACATATGTGGACATCACATTTTGGGTTATTTAGACCAAAATACTCAATTTTGCTCTACAAGGGCCTGATATCCACTTACGAGGACATTATAATGCTACTGTTCTATCAAAATTTTAAATGAATATCCTCATATGTGGCTCTCATTTTTCTTAGAAACTAAAATTAGGTAAAAAAAAAAAAAAAGCTAATTCTTTGTTTTTACATTTATCAGGCCCCAATCAGCCCAAATATCAAAGAGAAATTAAAAATGCATGCCGTGGAAGAGTTCGGGTCTTAGGAGGTTAAAGGATTTGGGCCTCCAGCAAACCATGGAACACCGGTGAACCTTCACAGCAGTGGCCAGTCTACCAAAATTAGCCCAAGAGAGCATTGACGACTCATCCAGGAGACAAAAGAACACAAAAGAACGCAGAACAACATCTAAAGAACTGTTAAGTTCAGTGTTCATAATTTAACAATAAGAAAGAGAAAGGTCAAAAATGGCATCCTTGGGAGAGTACCAAGGCAAAAACCACTGCTGACTAAAAGGAACACAAAGTTTCTCATTTGCCAAACAATATTTTGATGATCCCCAAGACTTTGGGGGAAATGTTGTGTGGACTGACCAGACAAAATCTGAACTTTCTGGAAGGCTATGTTATATCTAGTGTAAAAAACAGAACATCATATCAACAGTCAAACATGGCGGTGGAAGTATGATGGTCTGGCGCTATTTTGCTGCTTCAGGACTTGGATGAGTTGACATAACTGAGGGAACCATGAATTCTAGTCAGTACCAGAAAATCTTGAAGGAGAATGTCCAGCCATCAGTTTGAGCTCTGAAATTCAAAAGCACTGATCCAGGAGGACAAAACAAACAAAACAACAAAACAAAGAGCAGGTCCATCTCAGACTAACTCAGAAAAGAGCAAAAATGTCTGATTGTGCCACTTTTGTTACCAAGAACAGCAAACAGTTATTAGGTTTAGGAAGGCATTATTTTTTTCCACATAGGGCCAGGTAAGTATAGATAATCTTTCATTCCACTGAAAAAAGGTAACTCTGTTATAGGGCTGTGCGATATGACCAAAATCTCATATCCCGATATTAAGACATCTATCGTCCGATAACGATATAAATCACAAAAATGCAACATTTTCTGTAAATTCTGTGAATCTCGGGCAGCTTGACTTGCGTGAAGTGTTTCCAGCTGGGCGTCATGTACCTGGAATCGAGTGTTTTAACTGATGTATGAAACTATACATTTTTAGACATAAGTTTCAACGGCCGCCGTTTTCTTTGTATTTATTACAGGCGTGCTGCGGCGAAAAGTCTGTTCTAACGTTTGAGTCTAAGGTTTATTTTTTAGCACCTGACGGCTCTTTTTTGCTTCTCATCCGTAAATACTCTGCATCTTTCACGTGATTCAGTTTATTTTGAAAAGTCTCAACAGGATCTTGAGCTTTATTGTGAAAGGTTTATGTGGAAAAATAAACAAACGGACACGCCGTGGTTTTACCGTAGTTGTTGCTAACGACAACGCATAAAAACAAGTGCTTGTCTGTCTGTAGTGTGGTTATATTAAATATAAGAGAAAGAGAGAACTTTAAGAAATTAATATAGCCACTACAGTGACCGTCAAAACGATGAAAAAATATTGCCGTAAACAGTTTATTTTGCGACACCACGAAACAAACGATAGCGTAAAATGAAACGATAGACATTTTTATATCGTCATCCGATATATATCGTCATCCGATATATATCGTTATATCGAACAGCCCTACTCTGTTATCCGTTTGTCACAACATTCTTGGCAAATAAAGTATTTTCCCCCTACAAACAGTAGCATGCACCATAAGCAGGCCTGTAGGATATTTCCAGAGGACTGCATTGTAATAACACGATCAGTGTTGTTGCCTAAGCAGATAATTTCAGAGCCTGCTTCTGTCAGAGATTTCTGCCTATTGAAAGGAAATACTTCCGTCTCCAAGTGCTGCTCACAGGGGATTGTCTGACTCTTGGGGTTTTCTCTCCAATAATGAAGGGTCTTTACCTTACATTATAAAGTGCCTTGAGATGAATGCTGTTGTGTGTTGTTGTGGTGTCCTATAATCAGCAGACACAAACCTAAGCTGCGACTCAGACAAAACCACCAGTAAAAGTGCCGTTCAGAGCTGGCAAACATGCTGACAAACATTTCACAGCTTAATGACTGACGCGCCAATAAAGCCCTGGTTCCGGAGCATGTGTTGGTACTCTTACTTGTCCCACCCGAGGGTCTCCATCTCAGAGATGAGCTGAGAGTAATACTGCGGAGGCGGGATGGAGTGGTTCTCGGGGCGGCTCTTCAGCACCACTTCCTGCAACAACACACACAGAGCTCTTCTTATTTTAAGCCCAGATTACTATGCACATCATATCACAACTTACTCTCAGGAGCAATCTTTCTACAGAGCAAGCTGAATCAGGGCCATGATGACTGTTTTCTTTATTTTTATGGCACAAAATACACATGCACGTGCATATGCCTCTCAAGCAAGGCTATTGATAATGCCTGGAGGTTCCCATTTAGTTGCTATTCATGAAGCTACAATGTCAAAGTGACCGTGCGAGCCGCCATGTCATTCTCCTCCTTACCAAGACAGTCTTCAGCTCCAGAATGAAACCGACAAGATCAGCCGACTGCTGCAGCCTCTGTGAGGAGTCAAACACGAGAGAAAAGACATCCTTGAATGGAGGGATAATGAAGTGACAGTGTCTATTTTTTTCCTCTAGCCAGCCATTCAAATCAAACACAGTGTTTGTGATTAATGGGGGCTGCCACCAGCTTTAATAATTAATGATAGCTTAAAGGCTGTGAAAATAATGAACTTTGCAGCCCGGGGTGAAATATCAATCTCATCCAAATAACCCTGAGGGGCCACATAACAAATAGGGACATTTTCCAGGCGATGTTAATTAAACAGTGAAAAATATTTTTTCTCTGCCTGTGAGTGAGGCGAGCCTGATGGGTGACAGAGGGAGCAGGAGCAACACAAAGGAGCCAAATACAAAGCACACAGGACAAAACAGCGTGCTCTCATAGACAGAGACAACATATCACTAAATACCAACATGCAGCACATTTACCTGCTTCACTATGCGCTCATATCCACGCAACAGGTGCTTCAACTGCCAGCAGCAGTGCAGCCTGTAAGGACAAAGTTGTGAATGGATTACTGAGGACATCTTCTGTGGCCAGGCACAAGTTTCAAGAGCATCTTTTCTGGCTCAAAATGTGCTTTCGATGATGCGTACACACGTACTTGATTGGCCAAGTTACCTTACCCTAAGAGTAATCCATACATTTTCCTGTTAGTGCAGGCCATAATTTAACCTTGATTAAAGGTCAAAATGCTTTTTTAGTGGTGCCTTATGTTTTTTATAAACCAGAAAACATAACAACTAACGAGTGATTGCATAGGGGTGTATAAACACATAGAAAGTGAAAAACAGGTAAGTGAAGAAGAAACACTGATCGGAGGCCCCCAGCAGCCTACACCTATTGCAGAGTAACTAAGGAAGGATTCAGGGTCACCCGATCCATCCCTAACTATATGCTTTATCAAAAAGGAAAGTTTTAAGCCTAATCTTAAAAGTAGAGAGGGTGTCCAAAACAAGAATTTCCATCTTGTTGTCATGAATTATTTTACTTAAATACCAATTCAGTAAATTTATAACTCTGCATGTATTTGTTGTTACATTTTATTTAACAAAGCTAGTAACTGTATGTAGATTGGACAAAGGATGCCAAATGTGGAGTTGAAATGCATGAGGAAAAGAGGAAGACCATAGACAACATTTAGAAATCTAGTGAATCCTTAAGATCCTCAGGATAGGGTGAGATGCAATCATACGAATACATACAGCAAATGTACATGAGGCAGAGATCCGATTTCCCCTAAACCTTCATTGGTTCCCTGTTAAATCGAGCACTGAATTTAAAATCCTCCTCCTTGCATATAAAGTCCAGAAAAATCAGGCTCCGTTATATCTTAAAGACCATATAATATCATATTATATCAACAGATAACTTCACTCTCACACTGCAGACTTACTTGTGGCTAAAAGTACAGGGTGGGCCATTTATATGGATACACCGTAATAAAATGGGAATGGTTGGTGATATTAAAGTCCTGTTTGTGGCACATTAGTATATGTGAGGGGGCAAACTCCTCAAGATGGGTGGTGACCATGGTGGCCATTTAGAAGTCGGCCATCTTGGATACAACTTTTGTTTTTTCAATAGGAAGAGGGCCATGTGACACATCAAACTTATTGGTAATGTCACAAGAAAAACAATGGTGTGCTTGGTTTCAACGTAACTTTATTCTTTCATGAGTTATTTACAAGTTTCTCTTTGTTCACAGCAATTGACATGTCGAAGAGGTTAACACGTGAGGAGCGGATCGAAATTGTGTTGATATCTGGTGAACGCAGTAACTGGGTCATTGCAGCAGATTTTAATGCAAGACACCCTACGAGACCACCCATCTCCCATGCTACAGTTAGCAAACTGCTTGCTAAGTTTCGTGAAACTGGTTCAGTGTTGGATTTGCCAAAATGTGGACGCAGGAAAACTGTCACTAATGAAGAAACATCAGTGGCTGTCCTAGCTTCATTCAGCAAGAGCCCACAGCATAGCACTCGCCGCATGTCACTGGAGAGTGGCATTAGTCGAATATCACCAACCATTCCCATGTTATTACGGTGTATCCATATAAATGCCTCACCCTGTAGAATGTTTTGGTTCAAGATACTCTCTATATCAGCTCCCCCTCCGTCAGCCTGGTACTGTTGGAGGCTTCTTACTTTTAAAAGGGAGTTCTTTCTCCCCGCTGTCACCATCTGATTGTTGGCGTTTTCTTTTTATTATTATAAGGTCTATAATATAAAGTGCCCAGAGGTGGCTGTTGTGAATTGGTGCTATATCAATAAAACTGAATGGAATACACAAGACAGACCACAGTCTTATAATTAATAACCTGTGGGGCGTAAAATTGAGCAGGGACAGACGCGAATCAGGAGAAATAGCAGCAACAGAAATTCAGTTTTGGTGTAAGGGGAAGCAGCAGAAAGCTGAGGATATGTCTTAGGAACCAAACAACGCAGTTTAATGTTGTTACTAAACAATACTGTTAAGTTAGCTCTCACAAATTAAGATACACTAAAATACTGTTACTTTCTTGTAATGAAGTTGATTCTGCCTGAAAAGAGCCTTTGCTTGATGATGTTGGTCATAACTACATGTGGGAAAGTTAAGCTATTTCATATAAATCTTATTTTCTTTTTATTCTTTGGAAGTACTGATGTAAAAGCACACTGGAATTTGACCCTTTATGTCTCATAAGAAAAGCTAATGATTTTAAATCTTTTATAAGTCATTTTCATGAAAATTATATATTTTTAAGGTATTTCTGTTTGGCACAGTTTTACCCAGCATGCCCTTCCTGATGCAACCCCAAAGGTTCTTTGAGTCTTTGGCTGGAATCAGCTTTTAGTTTACTAAGCAAACCTGTTAACTACTACATTATAGCAGCACTTTATTACAACTCCCTTATTAGACCTTATCCCGTATCACATTTAAAACATTTGTACAGAGAATGCAAGGGGATGCTTGTACTTGGCCTCCTTGAGCTGTCGATCTGGTGGGAGTACTATTCTCATCCTGAAGTCTCTTTCCTGGGGGGGGGAAGACAAGACAAAGCATTATCAGATTACTAGCTCTGCGATCAGTGTGCTACAGAGGTTAATACCTTCTACAACTAACGCGCTAATGAAGAACACGTGACCGACCAATCTACGTTAAAGAATTGGATAATATTACGTTTCTTTGGGTGTTTCAAAAGACACATAAATAATAGAAATTTACTTTAGACCACGTTTTCAACTTTTTTTCATCGCTTTAATACGGCATGACACTCGTAGTAAGTAACTGCTTTCAAGATTATATACCAGCTTATGAAGTCGTTTCATGCGCTAATACAATTACGGTTCTGCTACCGATACTAATGTAAGCTGCTTAAAATAACAGGACGAATTTACCAGAAGTTTATATAAATCAGTTAGATGTCTAAATATATGGTTTCCAGACAAGTATTTGCATCCAAAGCAAAAAATCTTTGAATTAATCGTTTTTTCAATATGACACTGACATACGTCCAACAAAAAACAACACACAAACGCATCATTTTACCTGAACAGTGATAAATCCATCGTAGACTGTCTGCTGCTTGTTGAAAGGTAAAAGCAACGGGTTATCGTTTACCAGTGATTTCTCCATAAAACTTTCTATGACCTTTTACGCCTAAGTTTCCGCTCTCGAAGCGGGGTGGCTACTTCCTAGCTTGAATTGGACCGTAGAGACTGGCACTTTCTGATTAGTCGCTGACTTGAACCAAACCTGAGATATTCAAGCTAAAGCTGTTAAACGTAAAATTAGCAAGAGGTGCGTTGACAGGAGAATCAATCGCAACCCCTGTATCCCGCCATTAAATCCCAAACAGTCGACGTCATCCAGTTGCTTTCAAAGACTTACAAAAAGTATCGTAATTCTGAAGTTTATTGACAGTCGTTGGTGTGACGTTTAAACGTTAGTGTGTTGATGATTTTACTGATTAACTGCCGGTCTGTACAGAAGGTTTAACTTTTGAAATTACTGAAAATTACCGACATTATTGCCCATTATGTAATTGCGTCTAATTGACAGAAACATAATTTTTATTTATATATAATCTTGCTCTCATCCCCTCAGGGATGGTGTGTTTCTCAAGCTCAGGTCTTCTACCAGACAGCCTTGAATTTGAGGGTCCTGTTTCTAGGACTACACTCTTGTGGACAGAGCCCTCCGAAATTGTGCCTGGAATTTGGTAAAGCCATTCTTCCACTTTTGGGGTGTGCTCCTTCTTCCAGTAGTTGCTTTCCACTGGGATTGCCATATCTATCACTACTTTGTCAACCGCCACTACATGTGATTGGTTGGCCTAGAATACAGGTGTCAAACTCCAGTCCTCGAGGGCTGATGTCCTGAAACTTTACATGTCTCCCTTCTGCAACACACCTGAATAAAATTTAGTAGATCCACAGAAGTGAACTGCATGCTGAGGTGATTCATGTTACAGCAGCTCAAGAGTGAATGAACATGGTGCAATAAAAGTAGTTTTAGAAGTACTTTTATTTACCTTTTATTTAAATTTACTTGAGTAGGGTTAGCAGTTGCCACCTCTGCATGTAGTCAAGACTTGCTAATGACCTACAAATTTTATTCAGGTGTGTTGCAGCAGGGACACATGTAAAAGTTTCAGGATACCGGCCCTCAAGGACTGGAGTTCAACACCCCTGGTCTAGAACCTATCCCTGTTGTTCTTAACCACTTGTGGTGGTGTCTCCCATTAGGACTTGGGGACTTCTAGGCCATATGTGGCCCAGATGTTCCTCTGCACTGTCTCTATGGATCTGGTGCTTAGGGTTTGTTCTTGTACTGCTATGCTCAGATTCTCAGTTTCAAAAGTACCGGTTTGGCACCAGTATCGGATAAAACCTAAACGATACCCATCCCTATTTGGCAGATGCTCTGTGTTTCATCCTGGATTGGGACTCTGACCTGCACTTCTCCTTGCCCTCCATCGCTCTATGTTGCTCAAAGAACCATAGAAAAAGTGCTGGACTTCAGATGGACACCGTGCATTGTGTCTTGACATCACTGGCATGTGTTTACTCCTGTGGCCAATTTATTATTCCAGCTGGGCATCTGATGATCAGAAGGGCATATGTATTGATGGCTTGGATCTAATTCTAACAATTCAGCTGCCTTCTCAGCACCTGTCTTATTTTCTGGAATGTATTTGGCTGTGGCTGACCTTTGTGCATCTTTATCATGGTTCTAGTTGGCCTGTGGAATACCCAGACACTTGTAGCTATCCCCTATAACTGCTGTTCTGCCTCCTGGTAGGTCACCTTCTCTCACTTTGCAGCCATTTGGCCACACACATTCCACACTTATTCATAACAGTTTTTTTTTTTCATACTTATTTGTACACAAAAGTGTCATGAGAGACAGGTCCTGGATGAAAAAGATCCATCTAGGACGTATTCTTATCTACAAGGGCACAGTAGCACAAGGGCAAACCCACCCAACACTGAAACTTAATAATGCTGGACAAAAATCTAAGAGTCTAAGAGAAAGAGTTGACACCACTGCCAAGTGCCTAGTGGACCTAAGAGCAGACCGCAGCAGTCTCCCAGAGCATAGCCAGTCAACATCACAAAGGAAGACATCCAAGAAGTTTCCAAAATGAAGAGCTGAACAGCACAATGACCTGACATCATCTGCACCTTCTGGCTAAAGAACCTAACAGCACCCAATGAGGTACTCATCCAGACTGATCCATCATAAAAAATCCCTTTAAGGGACACTCAGGCATTGTAGACACCATGGTGAGTAGGCACAGGAGTCAATACGTAAGCACAGTTAAAAAATCATTGGAAATAACACCAGAGGACCAAAGCAGGTTGACAGAGCAGTACACCAGAACTCTAAGACCAGGCAGACCAATCATGGATACGGGAGTGCTTGACACTGTACAAGGTTGATAGTGTGCTAATAACATTTATTAGCAACTCAGTGAGACTGTGGAAGACTACGCTGGAGGCCTACTCCAAGGCAATCGCACAAGATGCCATCAAGTGTGGAATATACCAAGTTGATGCACTGTCCTCATTGCTGTTCTGCATATGCCCGAACCCCCTCATCACTAAGACCAATTACAGATTTAGATTCAGGAGCGGAGTGTCAAATACTACAATATTAAAAAGTATATTTTATAGCCTGGTACAAAAATCTGTTTTAGACTATGGATATTCACCACTTCATAACAACTCTATAGGGAGACAATTTCTTTTTTTTAATCCATCATTCTGGATACCTATCTATTTGATTGACAGGTATTTTGACACAGGCAGCTTTACCTCCTCATTTTCTTCTTTGCTTCAGATCTGCTAATTACAGCCACTGAAGTTTATCTTCCTGCTGTGGAGCTTATATAATGTAATTATCTGTCAAAAATATGGCTTGCTGTGTCTTAAAGCCCATTCAAGAAACTTGTGCTTCAGTTTTAGTGAATCAGTTACTAATGTTTTCTTGGTATGCTATTAGTTTATTATTGCTAATTACTAGATACAATTATGTGAAAAATAAAGTTTTCATAGGACTCTATGTAGTCCTGTGAAGTCAATAGCTTGTAGAACAACAGATGAAGGTTGGTGGGCTGTAGTAGCTCAAAAGCAGAGAAAAAAAGTGCTACATAAGAACCAGTCCTTTTACCATCACCCGCTGGTTTGTAAACTCCAAGCTAAGTATTTTAGATGTCAGTATTTTGGTATTTTGGAAACAGAGGTGATAAGCAAGGGGTGGATCTGACTGTGAAGCTAAAGGCTAACTTGCTAGCCATTTTAACAACTCTATTTTCCCTCAGAGTCCTATCCAATGAAGGTCTATTTGCAACCACAAAGGTCACACACCAGTGACTGGAGGCACCTCACATTGGCATCATTTTTCAGATCAAGAAGCTTAAAATGCACTGTTAAAATGACTCAAATTTTCAACTGTGGAAGTCACTACATCCTGGTGTTATATATACTCTCTGGTATTTTATTGTATTGTACAGATGCAGACAAAACACACCAAAGAAAGAAGAGTAACAAAGAACAGACAAACTTAGTCAGAAACTAACAAGAGCAACATAGGGGAGTAAAAACGCAGAAAGCCTGACCTTCAAAACAAAACAGGAAGTACCATGAAAGATGGACAATCAATACAGATAACAGAAGACGCATTCAAAGGAAAGACATGGAAAAGGAAGACAACTAAAAATAAAATAGAGGCAATGCTGTGGGACTGAGAAATGCAGCCAAGTGCTAAAAACTACAGTTACTCTAATGGCCACTTGAGAGTGGATCTAAATTGTTCTATTAAAATGTTTTTTTCGTGAATACTTTACCTCTCATAGTGACTAATTTTTTATTTGTTTCGGGGGGGGGGGGGGGGGGGGGGGGTGTTGTTCTTTAATAACCTGGCCGCATGACTACTTTGATCGACACATGCGCCAACAGATAGCTATAGCTTAGTATCTGCTCTAGTATACAAAAAAGTGTAAAATTACTCAAAACATGTCTTATATATTTTTTTATATCTTTGCTTTGATTACTGCTTTGCACACTCTTGGCATCCTTTCGATGAACATCATGAGGTAGTCGCCTCAAATGGTTTTCCAACAGTCTTGAAGGAGTTCCCAGAGATGCTGAGCCCTTGTTGACCCTTTTGCCTTCACCCTGCGGTCCATCTCATCCCAAACCATCTTGATTGGGTTTAGGTCAGGTGACTGTGGAGGCCAGGCCATGGCGCAGCAGCTATATGACCATAAAGTCTCCTCTGAACAGCTGATTTAGAGATGTGCTACTGGAAGTCTGCGTGGCATTTAACTGGGCTCTAATCTGAGGTGCTGTTATCTTGTGATTTCTGAGGCTGGTGACTCGGATGAATTTATCCTCAGCAGCAGAGGTGACTCTTGGTCTTCCTTTCCTGGGACGGTGCTCATGTGAGCCAGTTTCGTCGCAGCACTTGATGGTTTTTGCAAGTGCAATTGGGGATACAAAGGAGCTTGCAAAGAAAAGCGTCTGGACTTCTTTAAGTTGCTTGAAGACGTTTCACCTCTCATCCGAGAAGCTTCTTCAGTTCTAAGAATTCTTAGAACTGAAGAAGCTTCTACGATGACCTGGATGACTGAGAACCTTCACAGACAATTGGGGGATACATTCGAAGTTCTAGCAATTTTCCAGCCTGACTCACCTTCACGTCTTAAAGTAATGATGGACTGTCGTTTCTCTTTACTTAGCTGATTGGTTCTTGCTACAATATGAATTCTAACAGTTGTCAAATAGGGCTGTCAGCTGTGTACCAAGCTAACTTCTGCACAACACAACTGATGGTCCCAACCCCATTAAGAAGACAAGAAATTCCACAAATGAACCCTGACAAGGCACACCTGTGAAGTGAAAACCATTCTAGGTGACTACATCATTAAGCTCAATGAGAGAAGGCCATGGGTTTGCAGCGCGGTCAACAAAGCAAAGGGTGCCTACTTTCAGGATTCTAAAAATATGAAACATTTGAAGTTATTTTTCAATTTGGTACATAATTCCATATATCTTGCTTCATATATTTGATCTCTTCAGTATGTATCTACATTGTAGAACGTTATAAAAATAGAAAAAAACAAATAAATGAGAAGGTATGTCCAAACTTTTGACTGGTAGTGTATTTACCACTAAAAGCAGAGATGTTGATCATTGTCTGTAAAGTTAATGGAACTTTAAGGTCAAGCTTGAGCCACCATTTAAATTTGGTTTCCCTTAAATTTGACACCACCTTACCATTACTCTTTAGCAGGTTTGTGTTTTTACAGAATGGCTCAGGAAGTAAAGCAGGTCATCTGCTAATCGTACGGTTGGTGGTTGACTGCTCCAGCCACCAACCGTACGATTAGCCAAAGTATCCTTGGGCAAGACACTGAATCCCAAGTTGCTCTTCGATGTGAAGTGTGAATGTGTGTGAATGTTAGTTAGAAACTATTAAGGCATAGAAGAAAGTGTTTGTATTGGTGAATGAGGCATGTTGTATAAAGTACTTTGAGTGCTCAAGTAGAGAAGAAAAGCACTATATAGGAATCAGTCCATTTTCCATCCATAAAAACACAAATAATTCTGTAGGGGGCTCTTAAAGAACACTTTTCTCCGTATATTAAATCCACCAGTGTCTCCCCTTAACCAGCAACCAGTAAAATCACCTCAACATATGGCAAATGAAACTCTAGAGATCCAGCAAATTCCTATTCTAATCCAATGACAACATGATTACTACAGAAGTGCTCCCCGACAATGCGCACTTGTCCTTCGGTTTCCTTTTGAGTCCCGTATTCATTCGCGGTGCTGCGAGCAGAGAATGGGAAAGTGTGATTATACAGTATAGAGCTGGTGAGGGGAGTGTGTCAAAGCGTGCATGCCACACAATGTGCCTGGAGAGATTGATGTTTTTGTCATCCACCTGCTTCAAAGCTGTAAAAAAAAAGCCGGCTGATGCAAATAGAGAAACCTAGGCAGGCAAGCTCACAAACAAAAGAGGGAGAACCTCACTGCTCCTCTTTGCACGTCTGTTTTTTTTTTTTTTTTTGAGGAATATCTGAGGTTTCTGTTTTGACGCACATTGGGCTCAAATGCACACTGACTCTGAGTCTTGTATCTGGGAGTGGGTAAGTGTTTGAATGCCCTTTTTTGCAGTTCTCTTAGGGAAGTGGGAACAATTTAAGGCTGTTGTTGCTTTTTTTTCTCTTTCTTTTTTTTTTAAATATGATGCATCGGCACAGTGGCAGTGGGAGAAGGAAGCAGCAGCAGAAGCAGCTTCCCTCCCTCTTTCTCTGTCTTTCTCTCTTGGCTCGCTCTCTCCTTCTTGTCACAGAGACAAATTCTGCAGGCATGCGACACGGCCGGCTTTAATGGCATTCCAGTTGCAAAAAAAAAAAAAAAGGGCGTCAAAATGTAGCATCTGAGGATAGCAGAGGGGCAATATAGGCGGTGAGCTCTCTGTGGTCTTCTCTGTCTCCTCTCTCTGTCTTGCTCTCTTGTCTGTCTGACCGCTCTCTCCCTTCCGCTGCCTCCAGCGCCGGGCTCCGTCTGGGAGAAGAATGATCTATGGTGCTTTGTTTATCACTGGCCATGGTCACTTCTCTGGAACGCAATTGGCTGGAACTACACCGTGTGGGTCCTGCACCCTGAGTCTCTCTCTCTCTCTCTCTCCCTCCCTCCCTCCCTCCCTCCCTCTCTTTGAAGGAAGACATGAGCAGGGGTGCCTTGTCCGACTTGCCTTTTTTATCTCTCTCGTTCTTCTTCTTTTTTCCCCCTCTCTCCCTCCTCTCTCTCTCTCCGTGGCGTTTTGCATGCATCTGAATGATAATGGAACATATTGTTCTCTGGACCGCTGATTGATTGAATGGGTTGACAGCAAAAAAAAAAAGAAAAAAGAAAAAAACTGTGTTGACGGCATTAAGGAATTTGTGCATGCCCGCTTGTAGATTATCTTGTGTTTTTGTCCTTTTTGAGCACCGTTTGAATGAATGTGTAATGTTTTTTTTATCTGAATAGCATATTCTGCGATTTTTAAGCGCAGTGGGAGTGTTTGTGGCTTTTATTCTCGTTCCTATCTCAAGACGTGTTTTTTTCTTTACTTCTTCTTTTTCTTCCACTAGTCAGATTCTAATGTACAAATTATACAAAGCATCTTTTCTTTATTTTATTATTCTGCATGTAATATGTCAGCACCAACACGCTCGGCGCTCTCAGTTCCATCAAAGTCAGATAGATTTTGTTCACAGTGTAATCAAATTTCTGTTCTTTTTTTCCCATCCTCAGTAAAAATCCTTTTTTTTGTTTGCTTTTCTGTTTGTATTTTAAGATCCATTTCAACTAGTTTTTAAAGCTCATCTGATCCATTTACTTGTGATTATTTTACAGGATTTGGAATCTTAAAAGATGTTTTTAACCTCGCTTACATGCAGATTCTCCTTTCCCTCACACAAACTGAGTGGGGGACCCATCTACTATCACTTTTCTCCCCCAAATATCTCGTAAGAGTGTGTGTCTGCATGTGTGTGTGTGTGGACAGATAAGTGCTGTGTGTGAAGTCTTAGCCCGTGGATTACAGGCCTCACAGATAGGCTTGTATCCAGACTGCTGTCTGACATGAGTTGATGGGATTACAGGAGGCGGGCATCTGTCCCGTCTCTTCACACACCACCACCAATCTATGGGTGGAATTTGGGGTCACAGTTTGTGTGTGTATGTGTGTGTGTTGTTAGGGAAGTTTTAATATATACATATTTTTTAATTAAGGCTGCAAAAACCAGATATTTTATGTGACTTAATGTGCAAATTGTTATTACTTTTCACGCTGTGCGCCCTGGTGCAACAGGAATACAAGTCTGTAGATCAGGTTTCCAGATCTGAATTTTACCCTTCTAACTTTAAAAAATTAGTTTTTAGTGTTGGAAATATTTTTGTTTGTCAGGCTTCAAGCAGCTGCACAGGCGCTGAAACAGCAGCACATATTTTCTAAGGCTCAGTTATCGGTGTCAGTTGTTTCACCCACCCGTGCTATGACGAGCAACATCAGTGCTGTTTGCAGCCTGTCACACAGGAGGACTTGCTGCTTTTTGTTTTGTATATTATGATATCATCATATTCATTAGAAGGGGAAAAAAAGACATTGAAAGAAGTCACGTTGAGCTCACTGGTGACACTTTAGTTACACATCGGTATCATTTTTCTTTTCACATAATTGTGAAATATTAAGGCTGGGAGGTTCCATAGTAATGCATAAATAATAATAACAATGATTAAATGCTTAAAAATGATGCCGATTTCTATACTGTGTGTATGTAGTGTTTGCATAGTGTGGTTATTGAATCGGGGTGTGTGTAATGGTTTCACAGTGCATGTGATTTTTGGCATTTTAAGCTGTGTGTTTGTATTTTATTATATTACTCTAATACTGTGAATACCTGCTCAGGGATTGTGTATGCAAATTAGTTAGTAGCTAAATCTGCTAAAATTCATTTTCTCTATTATAAAATCAGTATTTTTGTGCATGATTCTTGGAAAATAAGAAATAATTAATAAAGTAAAATAAGTGTAGGATTAGAGTTAGGTTGGCAAAATGATAAGAAACTAAAAAATGTCGCACATCAGCAAAGCCGCACACATGTTAGCTTATTTCTGTTAAAATCTATAAAAACAAGTAAAAGTTAATCAAACCCTGAATATAGATGAGTTGCTAATAATAATATTTGTGGATATTAAGAGGTTCAGTATTTTAAGTTGTAAGAACAAATACATACTACATATAAAAATGGCAGTGCACAGAGGCTGGATCGCACTTGTGTTAATCCAGTAGTCTTATTGCTTGTGAAAGAAAGCTGTTCCTCAGTCTGCTACTGCGTTGGTGTATAAAGGAACAACAGGCTGTTGTGTTGTGTCCTTTATGACTCTCGGGGACCTCTTGAGGCACTGCTGGGTTTACGGCTCTCGCAGACTTGCTCAGCTTGCACCCAATGATGTGCTGAGCAATGCACCACCCTCTGTGGAGCCTCACGGTCCTTGCTGATGTAGTTGACATATCAGGCAGTAAAGCAGTCCATCAGACGGCTGTCTTTGGTAGAAGTCCCTGCAGATTTAAAGATTCAAGCCAAATGTCTTTATGCACTTAAGGACACACAGGTACAATTTTGCTGGGTTTCTTTCTTTCTTTCTACATTGGCGTGTAACTAGCCCTTCTGAAGTTCTTGTGAATAGGGACTCCAGGTATTCTAAATTGTCCATTTTGCTCCACCACTGTGCTGTTGAAGGCTATTAGGAGGTGAAACCCCCACCCCCCCCACCCCTTGTATAATCCACAGCTCTTTAGGGAGAGGTGGTTGTTGCTGGTTGTTGTTCCAGAGCAGTAACTCCTTCCTGTAAGGCCTCCTTCTTGCCAAGGGGAGATCAGTCCCATAACTGCTGAGTGGTCAGGTGAACTTCACAATGCTGTTTGTGGCCTTTGCTGCCGCGCAGTTGTGGATACTGCAGAGCTCCCAGTGTGACGCTGTGTCGATTCGTCTGTCCTGCGAGAAGAGAAGTCTTTGGAAGCCTGCGGGAGAATCGATGCAGGTAGCATTTAAGATTGCTGAGAAAAAGCACGCCCTGTGTATGTGTGTTATTTCTCTCCGATTACTTCTGACCCTCTCTTTGCATCCAACGCTTTGTTTTAATCACCGGGCACCACAGGCATCATCCCTCCCAGCCGCACCACGACGAACCTTTGCGCGAATCGGTGATGTCTGTTGATACCATCCAGATAGTTTCATGATCTGAGCCGGGCGGAAACCAAAGCCATGGATGCAAGTCCACTTGAGCTGATTAGCGTGTGGAGTGTGCTTGTTAAGGCATACTGTGAAGTGTGAAGTGTGTACATATACACCCCTCATGTTTGATTACTGCTGGCGCTTTACGACTGGCGGCTGTGTACAGAAGCACTGCTGGGATCTGATGTGTCCGGCTCCTGTTTTGACAGCACGATATTTATACCTGTTATCGTCATCCAGCAGTTTGCCATCGACATATTCAGGGTTAGAGTTATGGTTAGGGTGTGGTTAATAGGTTTGCCTTTTTTAAGAAAATGTCGAAAACAATAATGCCAAAATGTGCCATCTTGTAGTTTTTGAAAATTTGCCTTTTTAACTGATAGCTGCAAAAAAATGTTGAACCCTAACCCTGGGGAGGTTGCTTGTCCCTAAGTTATCATGTGTGGTAACCCCAACCCTAACCCTAACCGTAAACAACTTTTTAAAAAGGGTTAGGGTTTTTACTGATGATGACTGAGACGTCAGAGCGTTATAAATTAAATTTATGAAATCACTGTAGATTAATGTAGACATTAATGAGATTCTATGACTAACAAGCTATAAAATATTAGATTAAGTTATCCTATGTATTAATCCCTCAAGCCTCCAAAAAAAGCTCTTTTGAGCTTGGCTTTGCCTGAGTACCACCAGCAGAATATGTTATAACATATGCTGTGTTATTGGACATGCTTCTCTATAATGCATGCATTTCAGCAAGAATTCCTCTGTGATTGTGCAACTGATTCTAACACAGATTTAAAATACAATGTGAAAAATTTTGGGTGGGTGGTGAAATTGCCTGCTGTGAGTCTCCATCTGGCCTGTGCAGTGTTGGAATGGACCATCCTCCTTCACTATGCCAGGCCCGGAATAAAGCTTCACTTTAAAGGATCAATTCTTTTATTATTGAAGTAGGTCTCAGTAGTGCAGGATAATACATTCTACATTGATCCCCCTCCCACCCAACCCTACCCCATTCCCTACTCCGCTCCTCTCTTCCCCCCCCCTAAAAAACCTTTATTGCCATTCCTTCCAGTGAGGCTCACATTAAAAAAAGAAAGAAAGAAAGAAAGAAAGAAAAGACATGTTCGACAGAATAAAGATTTTAGAAAGTGACTGGAGGACAAATAAGCCCATAAACTAGGGTATTCACATTTTAGTGGGAAGGAAAGACAGGGGGAGAAGAAGGAGTCGGAGTTGCCAGCAGGCTTTTTGAATATCATTACCAGCTTTGCAGAGAGAAATTGAAATCATAAGCATAAGGAAAGTACCTGGTAATTAAAACTGTCTCGCCACACCGAGGCTTTGATATCAGCTCAACAAAAGTATACGCGAGTGTATGTGTAAGTGAGTGTGTGTGCGCGCGCACATGCTTCTTGCTTGGATGTACATATTGTGGCTGCATACATTTAGGTGGCACACAGCAGAGGATGTGAGAGTGTGTTTTACACTTTTTACCCCGTCTGTCAGGAGGATGCCTGATGACGCGCTGCACGGTGTGGATTGCCGTGCCCCGTATCTCTCTCTCTGGAGACGCAGGCAATATTTGCAGCGAGCACTTCAGCTGAGCAGGAGCGAGCGTGTTAAAATGTATTTATTTTTGAAGTCATGTGCACCATTTAGATTTTTTTTTGTGATATTCACACAGAAAAAAAAAGAAAACAGGCTTCCTTCATGTTTTTTTGTATCTTAGTTTTGTGGCCTGTGCTGGGGGGGGCAAACAGCTTGACGTGTCTGTATCAAAATCAAACCCCCGAAGCATGCGTGCCAGACCCTTATTGAACAAATTTGCGCCAGTGAAGTCAGCAGTTGAGGACATTAATGATCTGGACCCACTGGGGTCTGGTGCTCAGCACCCACAGGCTACCCGCTCGATCCCCAATCAATAGCTTTTTATTAAAATTGTTTGCGAGGCAACACAAATCCATATTGTTTTGCCTCGGACAGGGGTGGCCCGTGTGAAATATGTCGGACATATTTATATATTTTTTTCCACACGAATGCGTAAAATGATTGGCTGATATGCATGGAGAAGAAAAAAAACACACAGGAGCAGTGGTTTGGCTTTATTGGAATATCCATTTCAGCATTGATTTTCATAAGAGATGCATTTGTGATTATCTTATTTTCTCCTTCCTCAACAGGGTTGAATTACATATCATATCATCCCTGGTATTAAGGCAAAATTAATAACACAAGTAATTATAATACTTACGTCTAATGATATGCTGTGAGGGTCCTATTGATTCAGTCGAGATGCATCTAGGGGAAATGGCTTGGAGCTCTGCCTGGCGACTGGCGCTACCAGCGTGCTGCGCTCTTGACAGCACAACGCTAGGCTCAACCCTCAATCCACACTCAGCATCACTTTACATTTAAAAGCCACTCCGTGCTCAGCGATTAAGCTCGCTTATCTACTTGCACTTGTTTTCTCCTCACGTAACCTCTGACACCGGCCGGTGCAGTCACTGCTGGCTGGATGTGAACTTTCTCTGTGTTTGAACCCTTTCCTTCTTTTTAAATTTTTTTTTTTAAAGCTATCGAACAAGTACTGTTTAAATTAAACTTTTAATTTCTTACTTTTCCAACATTCCTGAAACAATTAACACAAAGAATATCACAGTATTGAAGTAGGTCTCACATTTTATTCCATCTGTGGTTTTTGTTCTCACCGAGTGGCCGTCACTGCGCGCTCCTGCACACAAATCTCACTTTGAGACTTGCTCCTCCTCGAATACATACACACCTATATATGTCTTGCATCCTCACAGTCTTCTAAAGATCCACTTAAACATGTCATTTTTACACCGCGAACAATGCGCAGACCTTGTGAGTAATTCCTGTCAATTTTAAAGAGAGAAAAACCTCCACCATCTCGCCTTTTGATTTATTGCTTCTTTGTTTTTAGTCGCCTTTTTTCAAACTCACACTAATCCCAGTTTATGCTCGCATGCAGGGTTTTTTTTGGTTTGTACTCCATCTTGCTGCTTCTTAATTTTTTATTTAAAAAATATTTTTTTTTATCTTTTAGTGTTTTACCTGGTTAAAGAGAGGAAAAGTGAGAGAAAGATGAGGACGGAAACCAAACTCTGGCCTTGTTGATTCTCAAATCTGGTAGACAGGATACTGCCAAAAATAAAAATAAAAAATTTCTAATCCAGGCTTGACTCACACGTGTGAAAATGTGGAGCTGTTAGATGTGAGAAGCTGCATGATAATCATGGAGGGAAAACACATTCGATGGGTTGAAATTTTTTTGCTCTATCGCAGAGATCAGACCCAGCTTGGCCTTAGGTAAATTCTTTAGATTGTCTAATTTTTTAAAAAAAAAAAGGGGTTCAATGTCCACGATTTTTCGTCACACTGTCTGTTCCATCAATTAGACCTCCCTTGCTCTTATCTCATCATGTCGCTGCATCGTGAGGAAGACGAGCTGCCTTTGAGGTGAAAGGACAGTGGGCTGCAGTTGCAAGTGCTGACCAAAAGAGGGCAACATGATGTCAGAATTATCCCCCCCTCCACCACCATCGCCGCCACCATTACTACTACAACCGCTGCTGCCTCCTTTCACAGCCAAGCCCGAAGCCGGTGCACAGGGAAGAGTTTCGCTGAGGGGGTATAGGTGGCTGGGTGCACCGTCACTCAAAGCTCTGCCTCGCTCTCTTGGCAACAAAGCTGGCCGCCTTGTCACGTGGGCGCCACATGGATAAACTTCTTCACAGTCGAGGCGTAGGTACGGCAGCCCCACTTTAAAGAAATAAAAGAGCAGGGATGGTGGTGGGGTAAACGGGGGGATTAAGCATGACGCTCTTCCCTTCTTCTTACTCTCGCTTCAGACCCCGAAACGTGGTTTGGGCCTTCAGCCAAGCACATGTGGCACTTTGTCCTGATCCCGAGCTCGTTTTGATTTTGTCATATTTGCATTCTGTCTCTCGCTTACTAACCGTTTCCCCGCCGCCTTTGATGGGGTGAAGCGCGGTGGCCGACGTTTATTGAAAAAGGCACAAAAGAGCAGCGATAGATCACATGCTAACTGACACCTTTTTTTGCCATTCCCTGTTTTTGGGGGGCTGTAAAAATCCCACAGCCCATTTGTTCTATGATGTGACAGCATTGATGATAGGATGACAGATGTCTTACCAGCCCACCCCGTCGGTGCCAGCAGCCACCACCGCCAGTACCCCAGCCTCCTCCTGAAACAGTTTGCCCCTCATTCGGTGGGAGTCCACAGCTGCATTACTCTAGTATGGCAGTACTCCCTTAACCCTGCACACCCCCTCCTCTTTCTTGTTCTTCTCCTGGAGGCGCCCCCCTTCTACCTCCCCTCTAGAGGAGAGAGTGATAGGCCTCTTTGGCACAGCGCTGCCTCTTTGTTCCCTGCCAGGTTGGCTCCAGGAGGCAGGGTCAGCTGTAATTCACTGTGCGGTCAGTAGAGGACGACATGCCCTGCACAGCAGCAGGGGCTCCGGGCCTGGAGGAGCTGACACTTATTGTTCACATTAAAAGGGGCTGTTATATCTAACACCAGTGTTTGTTAGCGGTTATTAATAGAGAACAGTCTAATCGCTTGTATTTTAATTGGTTTTACATGCAGTAGCACTGCACTGTAATACATAATGCTGCAGTACTGCCTGTAGAATTCAATTACATCTGATGTGATACAGAGATCTGGGTGTGAAAGAGCTGAATAATTGATTAGTCAACAGACAGAAAATCAACTAAATGATAAATGATTAATTGCATAAGAAAATGCAAAATAACATTTATTTCACGTGGCATTTGGGACTAGACGCGCTGCTCTAATGTCGCTGCTTCAGCTCTTCTCTTCCTTATTACCAGCAGTGAGGTACTCTTTAGCAAGGTGTTTAACCCCCAATGGAGCCGCTCAGGGGCCAGCAGGTGAGGTGGCGGGGACCGAGGAGAATTGAGTTGCGTCTGTGTTCTCAGGATCCCTGTTTGTCGTCTTCTGTGCACAACTGTGTCTTCATTGTTTTATCATCTCAGCTGAAAAAGACTGTACAGAAACCAGGAGAGGGACGCTTGGCACCACGGTAGAGCAGCGGTGTCATCTCACAGCAACGAGGTTCATTGTTTAAGCTTGCGTGTAAATTTTGGCTTCCACCCAGAGTCCAAAAACATGCATATTAATTTGTAATTCTATATCACGAGTGTTTCCAGAACTTTTAAATCAGGTGAAATAGAATATTTGATTTTTAAAAAGTAAATACGGTGATACAGTGTAAAAACTGGCTTAGAAAACATGTAGGTATGTTTCATGCTCATGTACAGCCCTTCAGGCTCAGACGCATTACATGAAAAGTAGTAAGAATTTTGTATTGAAACACTGATTTGCAACGTGGCTTCAGTGAAAGTCTAAACATACTTAAGCAAGAGTACAAAAGCTCACAATGTACTTATCATGCTTAAAATAAAAGGACTATACATATTATATCATCAGATCACGATTAATGATTTATTATTATATGTATTTATCACTTTAATGTTTCAGGCGGAGATGATTTTAATTTCTTATATACTGTTGGGTAGTTTTACCTTTAATAATAAAGCACATAGAAGTACATTGATATTTCAAAATATGCAACATTTTTTAAAATGGCATGGCATACAAAGAACAATAACTGGATACTAAATATCAATTCAGTCAATTTTAATGTGAGGTAAAGACCCTACGATGATTCCAAGAAAACCCCCAAAATTGGACGACCCCATATGAGCAACAGTGGGAAAGAAAAACTCCCGTTTAACCCTTTAAAGCCGGTCGGAGCGGGCACTTCCGTTTTGCATAACTATTTTTAAATCCCTGTAGAACCGGAACCACTTAAGCTAGCGCAATAATTTTTGCATATGAAACCGGAGGAGTTGTACTTACATCTTATGCCATCGGCTTGCCCTAAGTCACAGTTTCCTTCCACATATAGCTTTGCAAAAATTGCATAAAAAGCGCTTGCAGCAACAAAAACATAATATTCCAGAAACACGCTTATCCGATCAGCTGTTCAAAACACTTCCTACGTTGGAATAGACATCAGCACGAACTATCGCATGTCCGCCATTACCTGGCCAAAACCGGAAGTGACGTCATTTTCACGGAAAATGTAGTTTTTTACCTTCAGGGCCTTATAAGCCTATACTGGTGTTTTTAAAATTCATGTTTGACTTTATGCTTTTCTGAATAGTTTGTGGGATGCTTAGAACTCAAATTGAACTGCTGAAAATAGTTTATTTTGATGCACATGCTGTTTTTTTTGCAAATTTGGATTATAATATTTATTTTCGTTTTTCCTGCAGTATATAAAAATTGGTGTATTTCAAAAATAAAACTATGAAGACACTCAAAATAAATTTCCTGTAGTGGAAAACTATTTTGTGCAACTTTTTTGTATTTACATTTTTGAGGGATAAACCACTTAAATGTCTCTAACTAGAAATATATGTAAATAAAACAAATGATTTTCAATTTTTTTGTAGCTTAATGCACTCTTTGGCAATTTATGTAGTTACTATGGACTTAATGCATACATATTATTAAAATTTGGCCTATAACGGTTGTATTGATGTATAGCAACTTGAAATGCTCTCAAAAATGGCACTACAGCATGTAAAAATGTAAAGATATGCTCTGGCAGACTTGGTTCTATGGTAGGTCTTAAAGGGTTAACAGAAGAAACATCCGGAAGAACCAGACTCAGGGAGGGGCAGCAATCCGCCATAACAGTTTGGGAGTGAGGGGAGGAAGACACACTGTGAACAGAGCCAGAGATTTAGAATAAGTAATGATTAAATGCAAAGTGGGGCATAGATGTAGTGCTGTAAACTATATTAGAGCAGCAAAAGAAAGCAGCATAAAGTATAGCATATAAAGGTTAAGTACACAAGACTTCCTCGAGCTCACATAGGCAGTGTTAACCCAACAATCACAGGAGAAACCAGAGCTCCTACAGAAAACCTGCAAACTCTTCAGAGAAAGGCCTTACCTGGGTTTGATCCTAGGACCCTCCTGCAACAAGGCAACACCAACGCTGTAGTTATATCTACTCGAGTAATGTGCTTGAATATTAATAAATCAAGTTACCATCCACCTTTTGTCCATGCACTTATCAACTGAGGTTGAGAACTATAGTCAACTGGAACTGGGTCCACTGTGGGACCACCCATACCTCCCCTCTGGACATGCCCCTGTTCTAGGGGTGGTTGCCAGGTAAATAATGTGCTCTACAGACGAAAACTGTATTTTAAAATATGTGAGAAATATGTTGTAGTGTAGAGCACTTAGAACACTGCTCTCGATCGCAGTCGATCTCAACAGGGAATTGTAGCAAACACACGGAAGCACTCGTCTCTGAATAAATAAATGGATTTAAAACTTTTATATAATTCCATTTGTACTTTTATACAGCTAAAACGTTGCAGACGTCACCCCGGAAACAGGAGCATTTTGCAGCATGCTGAAGGAAAGTTCACTTTCCTTCAGCATGTGCGCAAAGGCCTCGCAGCACATTGCTGAAATGCTACACGTTTCTCCATCGCTGTGAGCCTGAAAACCAAAAAAATGACACAAAAACAGGCGTACTTGTGAAAACGACACCAGGTCTGGTCCTGACTGCCACACACACACACACACACACACAGTCTCCTGTAAGATCCCTAATCCCGTGTGCACCACACAGGAAACAGCAGGTGCGTTTAGGCTCCCTCCATGTTAAACAAGCTCCTTTATATTGTCTGAATGCTGGAAACAAACTAACTCATTAGAAACACACACCCTGCTCCCTCTTTTTTGGGGGGGCGATATTTTATCTAGGCTAATGCCGTACGATATTTAGACTTCTGCTGAACTCGTCATTTCGCAACATCACTAACATGCGCGTGCATATTTATTTTTATTGCCTTTTTTCCTCCTCTTTTTTTAAAACCTCCCCCTACTTGCCAGGTTTTTGTAGAACATTTAGCTAATTGATTATCACATGCCTCGGCCTTATCAGCAAACCGTTATTTTGTAAATGAATATTCAGGAGAGATTTCTCCTCTCTTCGCCTTTGTAGTACATTATTTGTGGACAAAATATGCAAACATTGAGGAAAAGGCAGCTCGCTCTTCTGCCTCGCTGCCTAATTACATTTTGCGCTCGCACCTATACAGAGACGCGGCGTGTATTTATAGAGGAGAATGAATTCACACACACACACACACACGCACACTCCCCCGGCTGCAATCGCATGCCAGGCATCTGCTTATGAAGTGGCTCTTTTCTGGATCTGCAACTGTACCCCCACCCCTCCACCAACCGTCCCCTCCAATCTTTCTACAAGAGGAAAAGAGAGAAAGGAGCTTAATCGCTCTTGTCTGTTCTGTCTTTCACATACACACACACACAGCACCCTTCTCTATCACAAACCCCCTTAAATATCCGCCGCCTGGCTCATCTTCTGTGTGATCAATTTGACTTGTTTATGTTTACGCACCGGCGTTCTTGTCGCCGCCGCCATCTTTGTGATGAGGAGCTCTCTTAGGGAAGGAGAAGAGATGGACGGATGGATAGATGGAGAAGAGGGGGAAGGAGGGGAAGGACGGACTGACAGGTGGAGAAGGTGGGAAAGGAGGAGGGTGGATCAAAGAGCGAGGGGATAGAGTGACAGAGGGGGATTTGACGCTGAGAGGATGGAGAGCGGGGAGGTTTATCTGCGACATCCCTTGTCATCATATATGTAGATGCCTTTTGAAGTTTGCGGCGTGTTCCTGAACCCGGTAATGCAGCGTGCACCCGCGCACTCCAAAAAACCCACAAAACAACAACAACAACCCCCCCCCCCAAAAAAAAACCTAGAGCACCTCACTGCGCCCAGTTAGGCTGCGGCGGCTAATCGTGCTCGCCACAACACACTCTGCTTTAATTTTAGCCATAATGACGGCAAGAAGGGCAAAATGATACTTTAAAGAGCAGAGGAGAGTGGAGGCAAAAAGAGAGAAGAAGAGGGGAATGAAAAAAGTGAAAAAAGGGATGGAGGGAAGAAGGAGACAGAGAGGAGCTGTGAAGGTGATTAGTTGTACTGGCGGATCTTTGCAGTGGAGGAGGTTGGAACACTAATCCTTGCTTTGGTTGGAGACATTTTCGCGCAGTAGGTCCCTTCTTTCCGCCCCCTCTCAATTTTAAGCCCCGTGTCAAGCTCAAGCCCTTCTTTTCCAGCACTCACTTGCTCTCATTTCCTCTGCCTTCTGGCAAGCCCTGCTATTTATAAGAAAAATCATTTTTCTCCTTTTTTTCTCTCTCTCTCTCTCTGTCTCCCTTTGCCTTGCTCTCTTTTCCTCCTTTAAATCTTTCCTGGCGTGTTTGATTTTCTGCCTTACTTAGAGAAGGTGCCCAGATGAGTGGCAGCCGGCCAGGGCTCGTCTCTCTCCGCCGCTCCTTCCTCCCCCTGCCTCTCGTCTTCCTCCATCTCCCCTCACATGTGGTCGTTTTAACAACGTAAACACACGTCTTTAAAATTTACATCGGGAAAATGGCAGCGAGACGCTCTCGCTGTTGCTCCACCAACGACTAGCTCACGTTTCCAAGCGTCCCCGCCGCTTTGCATAACCAGTGTAGCGATGTGAATTGGCCCTCTGCCCAGACAATAAGCCATAGATTTTTTTTTCTTACAGTATGACATCATTTATCCAGTGCATTATTTTATTGTTTTGGCTGCTTTCTAATTTGATGGATCTCGCTGTTGTCTCAATCATCAGCATTGCTTCTCCTGCTTAATCTGTTCCGCCAAAATGAGGAAAATGTATGTATTTAGAACACTACTCCTGCTGCTGCCTCAGATGCACGTACTGATGAGCTTTAATCAGGACAAAATAGTATATCTACATATATATTTATATATATATAGATACCAGCTTTGGCCTGACTCACTACATATAAAGAAAACTTCACTTTTCACATTTACATTCATGCCAAACACTCCAGGGCCTGTCAGTGCTCGGGGCCAGATATCATCCAAACTGCCATTGATTTGTTTGTCCTTTGGCCCTTTTCCATGGTTTGGGAAATGAATCATTCTTTTTTTTTTTTTATATATTATTGTTGTTCGTCTTGGCATCATCTGTTTAATCCATACACTCCATGTTTTCCATAAATAACAGGGCAGAACTCGGCTTGGACCGGCTTGTAATGCTCAGTGCTTTTGTTCTCAAAAGGATGACAGCAGCGCTCGAGGTGCTTCACGCAAACACACACACACACACACACACACACACACACACACACACACACACACACACACACACACATACACTTAACCGCTCTTTTAGAGGTAGATTAAATTTAGAGGGAGAGAACAGAAAAGATGTACACGGTCAGATCTGCAAAGGTACAAGTTCACGTTTCATGATGCGTGCACGACAGTAAACGAGGGACATGCGAGCGTTTGAATCGTGGAAGTAACTCATCAGCTTTGAATAGCACAGTTTGAAAGGTTCAAGTTACACAGGATGTCTTATTGTTTTCATAACCTTTCAGCTTCTCTCCATTTCCTATTCCTTTTCTCCATCTTTCTCCTGCAAGAGTGGGCAAAATTAATTTCCCTGACCTTTGCCTGGCCCCAACAGTGTAGGGGTCAAATTCCAGCGTTCATTACTCAACCGTTTTTATTTCACTATGAAATATGTGTGACTGGATAACGAGAGCTTGGGGAGTCCAATTATACATTTTTATTTTCTGATCCATGGGAGGAAAAAAATGAAGAAAATAATTAAGAGAAAATAAACAGCTACCTGGTCAGTTTAAACAGGGGCTTAAAAAAGACTAAGTGGCTGGGTTTTTCTAATGTGTGTGTGGATTTGGGAGGGGGGGGCATATGGAGTTCATGAGATGGTAGCGTTTGCTTCTAAATGATCGTGTCGTGTATGTGCTTGAATGCAAATTTGCAGACTCACACGTGTGGGTACATACAGACAAAAAAAATCTCTTCTTTTACGGCCTTTGAAGGTACCTGCTGTATATCAACCTCAAACTTAAATCGCTCCTCTTATTTTTCATGAAGGGGTGTTTGGGGCTTTGTATGCATTTCCAAAGGTTGGTTTACACTAATGGACACCAAGGCAATTGTGCCAGGTGTGTGCTATGGATGTAAGCCCTGTGTAAGCACGATAATTGTGCCACTTAGCAAGCCCAAGCTGTGTGGGTTTACCTCCAAATAACCTTCCCCAGCCTTGGATTCTGTAGCTAACAGCTGCCACGTAGTAGTATCAGGACTTAGAGCACTGTATTTAATGTACCTTAGATGGTGAGGATCAAATCTTCCATCTTGCCTGGATAATATTGTACATGACATTTCTCTGAGGCAGAGAAGCTCTGAAGGAAAAATGATCTGACTGACTTACAAAAGTTTTGGTGGTTAAACTTTGTATCCAGCTAGGATGTTAGCAAATAACAATAAATTTCACTTTTACTTCCAGGGTAGCCAACTTCTCTTTAACAGTTATACACTGCCTAAAAGTCGTAAACTGTCATGCTAGCTTTAATGTTTATGAAAAACTCTTCAAGTTAGTCTAGCCAATAAGCTAACTTGCTAGTGCTATTTTGTAAACGAATTATTACACCTAATCCTAAAAAGTTAGACGATATTAATTATTTTAAACATACATAACTTCATACCCACATTATGAAGTTACAGACCCTTGGGAGCAAATGTTTGGTGGACCTTAACAGTCATTGTCTTTCTCCACTTCTGTTTGTTTCTCTTACAACGTCCTCTTTTTCCTCCTGCCACCAGTACCACAGGGTGTTGAAACAATAATGAAGTTTAGCTCAGAGAGCTTTTCCAGAGAAAAGTTTTTTTGAGATGTGTCCACTTGGCAAAGGAATAAACAAAACAAAAACAATAAATATAGATTTACATATATATATTAATAATGCAAGGAAACAGAAATATTCCCTCCACTGGGGAGGGCAGGCTGGTTCCTTTTGTTAGATCCAACCAAGTTTTATATCATGACTCCACTATGATTGTGAGCAGCTAAACTTATGATTAGCTAGCATATCATCATTTAACAGCATTGTTTTGATCCTGAATGGGATTAACCAAAAAATTTAATAAAAGTTAGACATCAGCAACAAAGAGGAGAAAAGGGCAGGTAAAATAAAGAATACAGTATTCTACCAATTACATAATTTTGCTAATATATAGTTTCAAGATGCCACAAACCAAGATTTGATTGATTTCAATTGGCCCAATTAACCTGGGAGAGAGCTTCTAGAAGTCAGTTTTCAGAGGAAGGTTTTTGAAGATAACCAAACTGACTGACCTGGTTGGTTGCTGGGTGCAGTCCACTGCTGATCAGCAAATCATTTACTTTGATTTGTTCAAAACATGGCCTCTTTGGTGTCCTTACAGAACTTGTCACAGTGTTTTAAGTAGTGCAAATTGAAGGTACAGAAATATCATCTTCCAGATTTAGGAGTATGGGTGGCGAGTATCCTAAGGAGACCTCAAATGGAGATAAACCGGTGGCCAAAGAGGTCATACTACCCATGGCAGGTGTGCACTCCAAGTAGATGGGCTATTGAAGACTGCACTGATTTAGACATTCATTCTGTCCACTTGTCTGTGGATGGAAACCTCTAGATAAATTTACTTAGTCTTGTACTCGTCGCGCTGAACAGAAAGCTTTTGATACCTGGGAAGTGAAATTAAGTCCTAAATCTGAGACTATGTCAGTCAGCATGTTGTGTAGCAGGAGCATGTGGCATCTGCAGGTTGTAGAGCGGATGGTAACTTAGGTAAGTTAAGAGAACGAAAAATGCTTAGAAAAATCGTCAACAATTGTCAGTAGTCAGAAGTACGTCATTTCAATGATGCCTCAATGATAAAACGTACCAAGGGGTCTGGGTGGATGGGAACCAGTCTAGAGGTCTCCTCTCCAAATTAAGGTTTGTTGCACTGGTAGAGAAGGGGACTTCGAGCAAGTTGAGTCTGATTGAGGTAACTCAAATTTCCTATAGTCTTTGACTAACTTGCGGTAAAAGTTTGCAGAACTCCAGAAGTCTCTGCAGTCCCTTGCCACTGAAAGGATGAGGCCACTCTACCCTTAACTTTCCTAGATCTGCTTTGACCTGTCTCCTTTCAATGACGAACTCAAGAAAACTAACAAAGACGCATAGAATTCACATTTCTCAGCTTTGACAAACAACTTATTTTCGAGCATCCTTACTTGTAGTTGGTGCTTCTCCAGGCTGTTTGAAATGATAAGAATGTTGTCTAGATAAACATACACAAACTGGTTGCACCACTCCTGCAGGACATTATTGACCAAGACCTGAAAGATAGCATGGGTATTAGTCCAAAAGGCATCACAAGATATTTGAAATGCAGAGTTGCTGAGGGCTAGTCACTTAGTTCATATGTATTCTTGATAGTAATGTTTCAGCGTCTAGGAGTGAGGCGGGTGGATGAACGATACCTATCACTAGAGAATATAGTTTTCCATAGCTTGTTAGTTTGGATGGGTCCGATCATATACACACCTGGATGGAAGAATGGAAAGAGGTCTGTGGCACAGTCATATGGTTTGTGTGGTGGCAGAGAGTGAGATAAATCTTTCTTTAAAACTTTAGCTAGGTCATGATGTTCAGCCGGAACAAAGAAGAGATCTGGTGGTTCGGTCTGAAGTGGCTGACTTTCATTTTTGCCAGTTTGCAAGGCTGACTGCCAACATATAGAATTACAGTTTGTATGTAAACAGGTCTCTGTTTGTATCCAAGGTTGCAAAAATGTTGCCAAAAAATGTATTTTTGTTAAAACACGGTTGATATACAGACTTGTAATTTTTACATTTTACCATACGATATTTTCACAATATCATAGCTAACAGTAAGTCTTGGTTACAACTTTATGACTCATAATCAAAGTGCCTTTTGGGAGATATGCACTGTGTCCATTTCACATGTTTTCTCTCCATAACATGAAATGTACACGCATGCAGAAGTTGCAGTAAGCTGCAGTAACAGCAGAGGGAGATATTTTATTTCAAGCCAACATTAAACTAATCACGGGAAACCGTTTAAACCGACATTATTAATGCATTTACATGTAAATACATATTAGCCGCCCAGCTTAATTGTTTCTGGTGATTAAGGACCCTGCAATACACTTCATAAGTTTTTTGTTCACTACTGACTTCTTGGATTTAAACATATTACCTCCCCCTGGTGCAACTTCTGCATGGGTGTCCATTTCACGTTTTGGAGAGGCAAAGTGAGAAATTGACACAGTGGGCCGGCGTGTCTATTGCATGTTTTTGCTGTGTTACTGGTTTCAATTATAAATGGGAATTTTACTTCTGGAACCTGACTGCTAATCGGCAGGTGGACTATACTGGATATGCAGGTGGAACTTGGGATGGAGAAGTTAATGCTAATTCTGGCTAGCTAAGCTTAGCAGGGCGTATTAGTAATTCTGCTTATATTAAAAAAGATGCTAATTTTTTCAGACAAGTTTATCTAAAGTAAAGTATTGGCCTACTAAACCTGAACTTCTGACTTTTTTTAAAATGTCTTTTAGTGAAATTTGATCCTGAATAACTGACATATAGTGACTATTCGCTTATTTATTTAAATTCATTTCTCAACCTTAATACCTGTAATATCTATAGCTAATTAGATAAGTTCCAATGGACTGACTTTAATGTGGACACTAACACACCACAGTTTCACACTGGGTAAAAGACTCGAAAAAGAACATCCCCTTACATGACTCAAAATGCCAGTCAGTAATGGACTCCATAGGTGTCGAATACAGCTTGATTGAGATCCTCCACTCGCCAAAAGCTGCACACTGACCCTTTCCTTTAGTAACTCTACACAAGAATAAAAAACAGAAGAAGTAAAGGTCTCTTAATCCTCTCACCTTAGCACGCTCGGTAATGGCGAGAAGTGAATAATGTGTGTTCAGGAACCCTGAAAAGAAGTCATCTGATCCAGGCCTTACCCGTTGACACACACACACACACACACACAGACACACACCTTTTTTTTGGAATGACCACTGGGATCTTAAAGTATATGCTGTGTCCTTTCCAGCCATACTCCGTCAAGTCAGGGGTCCAGAAGCGCTCCGGACGATTAATGGAGTGAAACTTTTAAACGTGTGAGTCAAATCAAAGGAAGTGAAGAGAGATGGAGCCACAAAGAGGAGGAGGAGAGTTGGGGGAGTTGAGCTTCATCTTTTAATGGCAGCAAGTGTGTGTGGAGAGGACGTGGAAGCAGGAAGGTGGTGGGAGAAAGAGGGAACGTTTAGTTCTGATAGATATTGATAGAGATTGTAATGAATGTGGTGAGGGCATGGCACCCTAAAGCGCTGCAGTGGTAATGCAGGGTGACAGTGTATTTGTACTAATAACCCCTTAAAAGTGGTGATAAAATACTCCACTCCCCTACTGGAGCCCCTGATGGATGTGCTGGGAGTAATTAAACTCCATTAGGCTGCGGGTCCACTTACCGTGCTTCTCTATGTGTGTGTATATGAGTGTGTATTTGAATGTCTTAAAACACCACTCCCCTCAGGGATCAGGCTAATTCAGGTAGAAGGGCAAGTGTACAGCCATTGTTTCTGTGTGTGTGTGTGTGTGTGTGTGTGAGAGAGAGAGAGACAGAAAGAAAGGGAGAGAGAATGCCATGTTTTAGTGTGTAGAAAAGCATATGCTGCTTTAGAAGAGCCCGCTGAATGACACACACTGTACATCATTTGGATCTGTGGCGGTAACTTAACATCAGCTCTCCTCTCCAGTGAATTCCCAAGGGCTGGCAGTGCATAGTAGGTGCAGTGTCAGTGTCATTGTCATCCAGCACATGGCTGTGTTTTGCTGTTGACAGGGAAACGCACTCTGCTGCGCTCCTGTGTTTTATTTTTTTTCTTTTTTCATACCACAGGAGATGTTTTGACTCAACACTGAGCCAGGGGAGAAGCCTGCGGCAAGACCACCGTACCGGGCTCACTGGGAATAGCAGCGGCCCTGCAATTCCCACCATGTTTTCGTTTGGCACTCAGATGCACGCAGGAGCAGAACTGCTGCGCAGACACACACAGGCCCAGTGTTAAACAAAGTGGCTGGTAAACAGCAGTATCCATGACCTCCGGTTCAGGCAGAGTAGAGCGATGATGACTACAAATGCTAAAGAAAACAGAGTAAGAAGACAACAAATGATTCATAAACTGCACACGGGCTTTCCCTAAAAGCACAAGCTCGTCTTTGCTGCATGATTCTGGAGGCCGGTGCTTTTGCACCTATAAAGGGCCGATCATTTTTAAATGACCCTCCTGGTGATTAAAAAGCCTTACCTCATGGGTCAGCTCTGAGCCTGTCTGTTTCAGGTGGGGAAAAAAACAAAACAAAAACAAAAAACATATATATGAGAGAGAGGGAGAGAAAGGCATGTCTTGGCATGCATCCAAAACTACATGTATGTCTTTTTTTCTACTTCTTGTCGCTCCCTCCTCCTCCCCACCCCCATGCTCTCTCACTCCCTTTCCCTCTCTAATCACACCCTGACTTTACTTGACCTTTCTGTGGCTAATTAGTCAGCTTGTGAAAAAAAGGATCTCCAGCGAAGATGGTGACGATGGCGCTAGTCCGGTACTGCTACAACATGCAAATGCGTTCGTGATTAATTCAGAGACTTCTTTATTGTTCTTTACTCTCCAAAAAAACAAAAGAAAACAGTGAGCAGTGGTGACCTCTGCATTGCATGTAGGTGAGAGGAGAGCACTGGCTTGAATATACGGCGAATATTTCTTTTTTTTTTTTCTTTCTGCTTAATCTCTAATTTCAGTAACTATAACCACACACTTCTTTAATATAACCAAATGTATGATGGTGCTGTTTAGAGTTAGAAATAATTAAACTAATACCAGTTATTTGTCTCACGGGGGGAATCACAGTTGATTGTGTTAGTTGTAATGAGTGGGTGGAATAGCGCTGAACAATATCATTTTTTATTGCTTTGCTAATGTCAAATGTGTTTTTATGTGTGCGCACGCATGCAGCAGAAAGCATTTTTGTCTTGGCCGTGTGTGTCCGTGTGTGTTTGTGTGTGAACAGCTGGATATGACTCAAGTCCTGAGCTGATGTCTGTTCTTGGCATGTTGACGTGTGCCTTCAGGTGCATAGTGTTCTCCATTTCACGCATAAAAGAGTTAGTTTGTGCAGACATACACACATGTACACACATAAGCAGGGACAAGGAAAATGCATGCAAAACATCCGCCCACATACACAGACACACTGGGAAGAAAGGAGAGGTAAGAGCAGGTGTGTGTGTGTGTGTGTGTGTGTGTGTGTCACATGCTCAGTGAATCTAGCGTGATTGACTGTGTGTGTGATGTGTCGGTGTCTGCTGCTGCCTCATTATTACAACTTACATATGCTGTTTTTCATTTTAATAGTTGATCTTCGTTTAGTTGAGAAAAAGGACGTTTAAATCAGGTTCCAGCGGAGTATAATTCTCTTGGAAGGAGGTTTATAATTAGCATGGTGCTAACATGTGTTAACAGACACATGTATAATACAGTATAATGGATTACTATTATATGCACGTGATGGTGGAGAAATAGGATATGCAGTTACTATGTGCAGGTAGATAGATATAATCTATGACAACATACAGGTTTCGTATTTCACAGCATCATTTAATTTTATTAAAGCCAGTATGTTTGAGATATGCAACTTTAAAACAAACAAATCTAAAGATTAAAAGTGTGAAACAACTCTAGAATGTTGAAGTGACCAGGGTGGGTTTTTTTGTTTGTATTGCTGGAATGATTCAGTTTGAGCCTTTTCTGGGAAAGGATGGCAGTAAAAGAAAATAACTGCTACTACTATTAATAAAACATATAACTGTCATGTCACCTAAGCTTGTCAAACCCACGTTCAACTATATGAAAAACAGTGTACGTGAATGATTAACCTTATCATATTATGCTATAAGCACTGAAGTGGAGATCTCCTGAATCTAAAATATGAGGAATACAAATCAGACACACACAACATTTCCAAACATAGTTTTACATTTATGTCAGACTCAGAATGTCTGGTAAATTTGAAATGTAACATCGTCGTGGCACCTGTGTTACCCTGGGTTTTTGAGATTGTAACCTTGAAGGTTTATGATGTGATTTTCCTTCTTTTGGCCCCATTTATGTTCTTTTTTTAATCATATTTTGCACAAATCATATTTTCTGATAATATGAGTGCACTACGTGACATTGCTTAAACACAACGATATCACATCACGATTATCATTGTTTTTGTTTTTTTGTTTTTTTTAAACATCGTGGTAACAATATTATCTTAATATTTTTAAGAAATCAGAAAACAGGGCAATAATGCTTTGAGTCAAATTCATCTACAACTCTGTTTATATATTTTTTGTTGTTGTATTTGGGAAATGAATAAAACTCAAAACGGGAGAAGTCGGAGGCAGTGAGTGAGATTGTGTGAAAACTATTACACTATTATTTACCATATTATTATATGTGCATCAAGGACACAATATCATAATTTGAGTGAAATTACTTTGGTTCATGACACCTACATTAACTTGTCATCAATAAAAAGTGAACATAATGTCATCTTACAATGACAGATGTATAGTAGCTCCAGCTCTGAGGTACTTTTTTCCCTTTTGTTTGCTTGAAACTGTTTGATCTTTGACTCCTGATTGAATGTTTTTGATGTCTTTGTTAAGTACTGTTTAGAGAATTGTATTTATATATTTATTGTAGAGCATAACAATGTGTGTCCTTCTTTGCAGTGGAAATAACGTTCATCTGAGTTTTACATCCACGGGCCTGACCCCTATCGCTTTACAGTACATCTAATTTGCTGCCCTCCTTGATCACTCACCGAGCCACCAGCTTTGCGCGCCGCACTCCTCGTTGCACGAACTGGCACGCTCTGTTCCATCAAATCACAATTCATCTTTTCACAGCACTCCGACGCCTCACACAGCAAAAATGCATTTTCAGTTTCTCACCCCAGCGCTCAAGGAAATACCTGCTACTCTCCATCAAACGTGCATCAATTAAGCGCTGATGTGAGGAGAAAGGACAATCTATAGTTTGGAGGATTTATTCAATTTGCATCCGTAATTGCGTGCAATTTACAAACTCATTATTTTACAATTTAGTGCATTTAACAGCAGCTGGAGGGCAGATAATGGTGAGGCTATAGGGGGCTAACACAGGCCCCAGATGGGCCCCCCAAACATGATGCAAAGCACAAAAAAAATGATGATTTTCATCTGTCTGACTTTCCAAACAAAAAGCAAAACATTTTAGATGATTCCAGGAGAGAACAGAGGGAATAAAATAACAACACAAAAGAAAGTTGATACCGGGAAAAGGGGGAGCTTCTGGTAATGATTGTATTTTTACAACCTGACGGGGATAATGTGAAAGATATCAGCTCTGAATAATTCATAATATCTGCGCAATCGCACCGTATCGATTGGTTTCAATTGACTTTTGATCGAAATAATAGTTTGAATGTTTAATGATGAGAACCCAGCAAGCACAAGCGCCACGCGCGATACAAATCTACCAATCTGGACACGATTGTTTTTTAACTTCCCTTCAGGTTTCGGTATACTGATGCTTGAAAGGTGGCACACATGAGCTCATGAAAGACCTTAGAGCAAAGGTGGGTGGCTTCTTTCAGGCCTTTCGGGTTTGATCTGTGGGTGAGGCGGCTTGTAATAAAGTCCAAGGATTTTCAGTGTGTTGTGCTGTATTTAAAGCTGCCGTGTGTGTCGCATTGCGTGGATGTGTCTGTGATGGCCTCTCTCTTCCTCTCTTCTCATAACTGATTGTTTACTGAGTGCTTTCCACCTTTTTTTTTCTTCCCGAGCCTGTAAGTATAAAATTTTAATTAGGAACACTGACAGGTCTGGCGCATGATCCACAGCCTTGCATCCATCACAGGAAAAAAAAAGGGAGAGAGAAAGATGGAAAGAGAGAGTGAGGGACACTTCCTTTCACCACCCCACCCCACCAATGCCACCCCCTCTCCTCGATCTCCCCTCTCCTGACGCCGGACTTGAGCAGCAGGTGCCATATTACTGTGTACAGAAAGGCAATTAGGCAGCATATTGGATGAATGAGGAGTGCATTAATATTAGCAAGTGCATTTGTCAGTGGCGTTTGATGCGAGTCCTTTTCTTTTCTTTCTGCAACATTAAGATTGTGGTGCTCATAAATTCACTGCTTAAACCACCATCTGCTGCGCTGTCAGCCCACACCGAGGAGAGAGGAGAGGAGAGGGGGAGCCATTTATTCCCTTCTGTCTCTCTCACCGGGAAAAGAGAGTGAAAGACAGATAGATAAGAAGAAAACACATTCATTCCCTCCCTTTCTTTGCCCCCCTCTCTCTCTCTCTCTCTTTTTTTCGGTTCCACAGGGAATGTGGAATGTGTATTAGGATTTATGGAGACGCTTGGCGCACACTGAGCGACACTGCTCTTAAATCTGGCTCTTTTCCTTTTGTCTGGAGTGCTACCTTCTGCTTACCGACACATGCGTAGACACACTGCTCATTGTGCTCAGCGAGGAGATAAATTCTCAGCCACCTGCCAATTCAAACAAACACAGAGAATAACTTACAATAAACAGGTGGTTTTGCCATCGTTATTCAGTGCAGCGTGCGGCCAGAGGTCGAGCTCCCCCGCGACCCCTCTCTCTCGTTTGTTTTCTCTCCTTTGCTGCATTTCACCCCGTGAAGCTCAGCATCTTATCGTCGGTGCGTACCGCTAAGTGACCTGCAGCAATTAATTGAGATTAGCAACAATGAGTGTATATGTCCAACGCTGTCTTTGCCATGCTGTGGGTGACATGTTCTAACACTGCTTTATTATTGTTCACAGATGCCATCTTGATTGGATAACATAAGCGTTTGTTTAATTTTTTATAATTTTTGTTAATTTGACTAATGTGCATACAACATATCTTTGGGATGTTTGTGCACAATTAAAACCTTAGCAGTGGGGCCAATTTAGGCAATAAACACAGAGGTGCCTTTTTTGCTCTATGTAGATACATTTAAAATATATTGTAAATACAAATTATTACTAATTACATCCAAAATTCTGCTGACTTCATTGGTGATCAGGAACTCAATTTTGCACTCTGAAATCTGATGAAGGTTGCTGCTTCAAAAAACTTCAGAGCAATGATGCATACTCACTTTTTATTGAAGTGTTCGGTAGTTAAAGAGAAAAAGTCATTGGAACTTTCAGTTTATTAAAGTCAAAAGAGCGCTGCCTTGTTTGAAGTGGAATGCTCATGATACAGTTTTAGTTTAGCAAATCTGATAAATAAATTTAGAAAATATCGCTCTGACTGGCCTGGATTCTTTTTTTTTTTTTTTTTTACAATGTTAAAACTACATGTGCACATTATGGGTTACACTGCACTGCTATTGGAAGTACAGCTTAATATTTGAACAACATTTTGAACATGAAAACTGACCAGTTTATTCATCGTATCGTAATGTATTTGTTTGTGTGCTGAACCTAAGTAACTTAATGCAGGTTTACTTATTTTGTTTCCTTTTGGTTAATTCATTTCATGCAAACTCGTCTTTGAGAAAATCTCACTATGAAATTGTGGAGTACTTATAATGACATGTGTCATAAGACAGAAATCCCTGTTTCTGTTGCATTGCTCTACCTCACACACAGCTTAGTTACACTGAACGTTTTAATCGTAACCTGAACATGAACACTGACTAGGAGTCATTAAATGTTAAAGAAATCTGTCAGTGTGGCCTAAACTTTTAGATTGTCCCCCCCCAACAAAAATAATATTAAATATATTAAATAATGTTAAATAAATGATTTACAGTTAAATATTAATAGTCCTGTGAGTATCTGCCATTGATGTTTTCCATAATTCAAATTACTGATGAAAAAATATGCACAGCTATGCCCCTCAGTATGTGGACATAATGTAACATAAATAAACTTGCAAAAAAAACTAAAAAACTGATTTAAATGAACTATTTGAAATTAAAGATTTTTTTAGCATTTAGATTGTGCTAGTTTCTTTACAAGCCTGAAGGAAGGGATCGTTTTTCATGTCTATTAATAACTAGACATTTTGGCCTTAAACTGAATTAACCAACTAATATATATAAAAAGCTGCCTGTATTTGTATGAGGCCATAAAGCCGGTGACATAAACACAAACATGTCATCTATGGAAAATACTTTTCAAAATAACAAAAGTAAAACTATCCCTACTGCAAAATTATATGCTGTTTATGAATTATATTTGATTGCACAAATAATAAGACTAAATAACTGACCCCCCATCCAGAAGGCCCTGGCTCATTTTACCCCACAGCTTTCTTTTTTTCATTTTTTTTGTGGAAAAACTGCTTAGTCACCGTACACTTTTGCTGCGTATGAATCTGCACCTGTAACAGTTGCTACAACCACAATGTCCATCTGTTTTAATGAAGCTGCATGTTAGTGACCCTCTGTTGAGGTTTAGAAATGTGAATGCCTGTTATCTGTTGACAGCAAGTCATAGACATGCACCATCTTTATCCTCTAAAACCCGATTAATCCCAATATTTCTCCAGATTTCAGGTGTTTTACATGCTGCAGCTCAACAGTTTTGCATGTGTAATTTTTTCCTCCATCAGCTGATGTAGGGCTGGAAACATTACCACGTGCTGGTGCATAGTTGCATAAACCTATTATCAGATGCATTGTGGGGAAGTATTTTTAGAGGCGAGGGATGGAAGGAATTTTGCCACTGCTGTGTTTGTACACAACACTTGGAGTTGCCTTCTCTGGGGGCATGTTTGCATGTTTTAGAGAGGTGATGGTGGTGGGGGGGTTCAGGAAGGAGGCTGTTGACAGTGACCCCGATCCCAGCCCATATGAAAAAATAAAAACAAAAAGAAAAAAGGAGAAAAGAAAAGCAGAAAAGTGTCACTGGAAGATTACTGTCACACCGCTGCAACCGTGACGATGCCCTGCGGGCAGTACAGAGGCAGGATTGGCAAGGGTCGGATGGTTGGATGGGGAGGTGGGGTGGAGGGCACTTAAGCACCACTCCCCTTTCCTTTTCTTTCCGACCCCCTCCTCTCCTCAACTGCTTGCTTTCCTTGGTGATTAGCTCGCCCTGCGGTGAGTGCTAAGCATCCTAATCTGCAACTGTGAGGTAGTGGGTGTAGAGAAGCAGAAAGACAGACGCACAGACTGACAATACACAATCTAGGGTGAGAAGAAGCACACAGAGAGATGCACAAACACACAAATTATACTTATTAGAGTGGTTTGGTTTTGCCTGTGAATGATCTGGTGGGCTACAATCCTCTGTTGTTTTACATTATCATAGAAATTGCTGCTATGTTATTGTATAATAAATGCAAACCGCATCAGACTAGCATTTTGCATATTGTTGTGGCAATACTGCTTTTGATGAGCATTCATTGTGTTAAAGTGATATGGATAACTTTGGTTTATTAGAGCCTAGGTCTGTTGATACAAAGCTCCTAAAAATCAGAGTTTTTGAACATTGTCTTATTATCCAATGATTTGTAAGACAGTTGTTAGCAAGTCGGTCAAAAGACTATTTCCAATGTTAAGATTGAACATATGCACTGTGGGTCTTCCTTTCTCTTAACTATTATCACCCCAGTAATGATAATCTTGTACTTGCCAAGTTCATTGCTAAGACCTGGGGACAGGATAACATTGCCAAAATGATATTACTGCAAGAAAAGCAGTCAGGAGATCAGGTTTTTTTTGGTTTAATATATTTCAGTGAAAAAAACCCCAAAACCTACACACTTACTTTCTGGTTTAGCTGTATATAATAAGCACGAATGAGTTAATCCATTGAGACTTCAAAATGTCCTCCAAGGTACAGAAAGGCTCAGTATTGCTTCAAACTCTTGTCTAAAGGTAATAATTCAACTGAGTATCTTCCAAAGTTTCATTCATCTTAACATGAAATTTCCTCTGTCTTAAATAAGCACACAGTTGTGTCTCTCTGCTGAAACACGTCGAAGAGATTTGTTACTGACCCAGCTCTGACTGTTGGAACCTCATATAGATTTTTTAAATCTAATTTAACACTTTTAAGCAGTGAGGTTAGCAATCTTTTTTTCCTACAGGAGGCCAGGCCTGCATAGCATCATTAGAGGTAATTGTATGGAGGCTGCAAGAAAATAGACGGCACAGAAAAACTGCCAGTATTAAGAAAGCTAAACTGAGCTAAAATCTGTGAAAAGTCATTTACTGTGGAGTTTACAAATGCCTTAGATTGAGTAAAGGAAACCAAGGTCTTTAATTTAATTTCCCTCTACAAACTGTTCCAAGTATGTGGAAAAGAACGCACAAAAGCTTTTCTTCTCATTTCTGTCAATATGCTGGGGTCATACAGCAGATAAGTCTTTGGCGATCTGAGATTACAACTGGAGGATGAGCTCTGTGAAATAAGCTTAAAAACATACAAGTAAAGTTTGCCTAAGATACATTCAGAAACACACCTGGAAATGAAGGTATACAGCAAAGGCCACAGCGAGAACGTACAAACAGAAAAGCCTCAGCCAGGATTTGAACCCAGTACATTCTTATTATGAAGCAAGAGCGGTACCCACCACACTACAACCTTGCACTGCCAAAATCAAATTGAGTGAAATACATTAAAGTGCCAGCATGGTGATTTGCAGATCCACATCTACATGCTTTAGGTACGCTCTGTCACAGCATAGTGTTGGAAAATCATCTGTTTCAGCTACTCTTGCTTATATTTGTGCTTTTGTTCGTCATTTATTTTAGTACCTCCTGCAGACAACACAGACGTTGTGCAAAGTATAGAACTTTTTGGTAGTGGAATGAAACATTTTAAATTATCCATTGCAGCCATTATCTGTGAAACACACTTATGTTTTTTCAATATTCGAAAAGGATTTTTATTGGGCTAAATGCTGGTGACTTTCTTTTTTTTTTTTTTTTACCTGTCCTGTCTGGCACTGTAGCAATCAGAATTATTGCCTAAAGGCCAAGAAAAATGCATTTGATTGTCATATTTTGTTTGATCTTTATTATTTATTAATTTATTTTACTTTTAAGTTATTACAGTCAGAATGGACAGGACCAGTGGACGGGAAAGAGAAAGATGAAAAAAAGAGGGGTTGGGAAGAGACTCAACAGAAGGCGAGGGAAAGAAAAACCGAGGAGAAGAAGAGAAAGAGAGAAAAGACACAAAAAATCTGTTTGATCACCAGACAGAAGAAAAAAGTAGGGAAACCACAGCAACAACCAACATAAGCATAAGTTACAATACATATTAAATATTGAATGTTACTGAGCAGCACACAAGACTGACAATGTTTAGAGGCTGTAGCCAACCAAGATACTGTGTGTCTGTGAGTACAAACAGGTGAATGCCCGTGTGGACACCTGTGTGTGTAAGCGTGCTTGTATTCAAAAGGTTTCTCAATGTAACTATCTAATAGTAGGTGTGGGGAGCCGTAGCCCTGCCCCCCAGGACATGAAGCAGGCATGGAGGGGATCCAGGCCCCAGACATCTAGAGCCCCCCAGAGCACAAGAGCCCAAGGAGGACCACCGTAGGGGCAGCCGTTGTTGACGTTCTGAATGAATGACTGTGCATGCATGGCAAAAGAACTATACAAATGGACAACAATCCAGGACTATAAATGATGCATTAACCACTTTAAGGTATCATCAAAGAAACAATAATTTTCTGCATATTAGGGAACTGTCATCTATGTGGCCACAACATTAAAACAACCTTCCTGTTCGTGTCATTCCACCTAAATACCTCAGCGCTCGGCCAAGGGAATTTTGCGGTGTACCACTTGTCTGGCACCAGCATCTTGGCAGCAGACTTTTTGTGTCATGTGCTTTAAAGGGCAGAGCCTCAGGTGTAATGGTTTATTTTGGCGCATTTGGGAGATGCTGAGTCAGCCTGAGACTTGGGAAATTTGGAGCTGGGACAGTGCCTTGGCCTCTTAGTCCTGTTCCTTCTTTAGCAGTTTTTGTTGTGTGGTGGGCAGTGTTGGGGTCATTACTCAAAGAAACTAACGAGTAATGTCTATTACACATTACCGATTAGTTTCCTTAAAACTAATAGCCGATACTACTTAATTACTTGTTGGAGAAAGCAATTAGTTACACTATTTATTACATTACTTTCTCGTAACACTGTAAAATGACCTGAAATGCATTGTGATAATCAGGCTACAACTCCACATACCAAGATTTAACACTTAACAATCTTTCTTTTTGCATTAATGCAGGAACACAAACCGGATAACACACAGCAAAGTAGAAAACCAGCTCAAAGAGATTTCAAAAAGATCACTACAGTGATTCTACTGTAGGAACATAAACAGATAGAAACAGAGGCTGCAAGCCTCATAGTGCCTTTGTTACCTGCTGAAGATCAGGCTCTTGCTGCTGGGCTGGGGTTCTGCATGGACTCAAGTTTAAAATCATTCTGGGTTCTTGGTTAGCTTTGTGTTAGCATAATCTCTCTGCAAGTTTGCACAGAGCTGATGTTGTGTTAGCAGTATTTGTTTCTATTCTGAACACAGTTTGCACATTATCATTGTGCTCTTGTCCTTTTGTGCAATTCAAATACAAGTAATGTCCATAACTCAGCTGTAGACCACTCCAGCATTTTCCATCTCTTCCGCAAATATGCAGGAAGAAAGTATTTTTTTTTAAGTTTCTATCCAACTGGTGTGCAGATAATTGAAGAACCTAATTGTAACTGTAATGTAGTTACTGAATTTAGTTTAACATCATGTTAAATTACAGCTGGTGGGAGAATGGGGTACCTTGTCACCAGTGATGGAAATAAAGGGATTACAAGTAACGGCGTTACTTTTTTCAGTAACGAGTAATCTAACTAATTACTATTTCTATTGTTACAATGGCAGGGCGGTCGCGTTACTATTTTTCAACAAACAGACGGTTGAAGCTGTGTTCAGCTTACCGCATCTTATATCACTTGCACGGAAGTAGCTGTAAGTAATCTGGGCGCTACAGCTTTAAGCAGCTGTGCGCGCTCCCGCAGGCGGCAATCACTTTCTGGCAGACGATCACTTTTTGGCACAACTCCTGGAGCTAAGGGGGCAAAACAGTCGCATGAGTGCTGCTGTTTGACTGAGGAAGAATAAAGTAGTCGTGGTAAGCCAATCACACAACCACTTCAAGATGACAAAGCAACAAGGTGATATATACCAGTTTTTAAATTGTTGATGTTGATAGGCCACGTAAAACCAGTCATGATAAACAATATATACGCAGCGTTTTTTCCTCAATAGTTTCGTCACGTTTACTGTCTAAGGACAGCGCTAGCAAGCACTCTCTGCTTATGACCCAAAAATTAAAAAAACTAAACAAAAAAAACCCAGCCCTTTGGTATTGGTGGGAAAATGCACCATGTCGACCAATCAAAAATGATATGGCAACATGACATTTGATTGTTTAGGAAAGAGGGGAAGTTTTAGGAGTGACAGCGAGAGAGAGAGAGAGAGAGAGAGAGAGAAAGAAAAACAGCAGAAAAAGAGAGAGAGAGCGAGTTTTGAGATGTGAGAGATTTGTGACGTTTAGCGTGTTTGGAGTGTGTAGTTAATGTGTTTTCTTGTGTAGTTAGTGTGTAGTGTTGTGGATAGTTTTGTGTTGTGTGTTAGAACAATGAGGCGACTGCTGTCTCCAGGTAGAAAACAGGAGTGATACACCTGCTGCTGTCAGACCTGCAGGTATCAGGCTGTGATTTTCTCCTTTATAGTGGACAGAAATTATTTTTTTGGAGCGGCAGAAATAATTTGTGTGGCATCTTATTGAATGCAGAACAGCTGATTGTTCTGTAAATAGTTTGAAATGGTTATTTAAAAAAAGGGTAAAAGGTAAATGGCTGCAAGTAACTTTGTTGTTTGCAAAACTTGTGCATAGGATTTTAAAATTGACATGTTTGTGGTTGTTAAAGTAAAAACTATAACTTTTTCTACTTGGATTTTATGTTTTTTGTATGATTTTAGATCAATTGTGTTAATACAGTATGTCAAAATGAAAACATAACTGTTAATTCAGACACATGAGGTTGTGCTGAAAAGGATGATACCAAACCAGGCAAAGTAAATAGTTTTTAAAGGTAAAATCAAAAGTAGTAAAAAATGGCCAATTATACCCTGGACCCCAGAGGGTTAAATCTTTTGTTTTTTTTGTTTTTTTAAAGTAACGCAATAGTTACTTTTCAAGTAATTTATTACATTTAGAATCTTGTAACTCCATTACTAACTCAGTTACTTTTTTGAAGAAGTAACTAGAAACTATAATTAATTACTTTTTCAAAGTAACTTGCCCAACACTGCTTGTCACCATGACAGGTGCCTGGAGTGGAGTGTTAAAAAGAAAGACGACCTATCTAAGGTTAGGGTTGTGTCTCGTTTCAGCGGCATGCTGAAAAACTACAAGATAAATGTTACAAAAGAAGATACACACCTTTTTTCTGTAAAAGCTTTTCCATCCAGGAATTCCAAACAGGTGAAGTAATAAAAAAACGGAGTGGCGTGTTAACATAATGCGAACCCAACCACTAAGACTGAGCTTTTATGTTTCGTTAAGTTAAGGATTGCGAAGGTACTGCAGGTGGGCTCCAGTAATAACACAAATTCAGTTTGAAAGTGATCAAAAATGTATACGTTCTCATATGTAATAAATGTATTTATTTCTATAAAAAGTGAAGTAAAACCCTGGTTAGTTGGTGATGTTACTCATTACTCTGACCAAAATTTACTGCTCTTCTATTGAAGTTTGTGTCCCAGTGGCAGGTGAGTCACACGTTGCCCTTAACACTTTGCATTTGACTGGATCGCATTAGCAATTTATAGCCAGCAGCCTGTGTTATTTGCATTTTTTAAATAAGAATTTCAAGGAAATCCATGAAGTTCTCTTGTACTTTGATTAGAGTGCAGATTTAAGATTGGGCCTGTGGGATCTTCTGTCTCCTTTTAAGGACGCCGCTGCACTCTCAACGTTGGGAAAGGCTGTGATAAACTATCTGACATATATAAGTTACATCGTTCTGCTGTATTCCTGTATTACATGTCACAAGTCAAGATCTGCCATCTCTGTTACTGGAATCACATTCCTACATTTCCACATATGGAAACCTTATTGTTTCAAGACAAAGCTGTGGACTTGTCCTTTAAATGTGCCCTGCTCGAGTGGTTTAATCAGACCCAACACGACTCCTTGCCGTGAAGTTCCCTTGAATCAAGTCATCTGGATGTCATCATGGGCATATGGACACCATATTGTGTCCGACAGTGGCGACTACTGCCGTGTGGTTTCACCACGGTAAAGTGGTAGCTCTTGAAATGTTGTGAATTCAGCACTTTGCAAGTGTAGACTGTTTGTCTGCGAGAGTCCCTATGGGCTGCGCACCACTCACACCCTCTTGTGTACACAGATTGTTTAGTCAGCCTTAAACAGCCACACATGCATGATGTACTGTACTTGCTGCTAATGTATACACACATGCAGGAATGCACACATTCTTTTAGTAAAGCTAAATCAACCGTGCGAGAGCCCTACATCTGCCTTAAATCAGGACTGATCAGTCTCCCTAATCAACCATTTTGGCCCCCTTCAAAATGCTCCATTTCCTGACCCGGCCCTCATCTCTCTCTTTCTTTTTCTCTCTTTTCGCTATTAGTCAAAGCCCCCCTCTGATTCTTTTTTAACAACCCTTCCCCAAACACTGCGACTGCCAGGTTTGTCAGCCGGTGTAGATTTAGCTGCCTTGTCAGTAGCGCTGCTGTCCTAATCTCTATCACAGCCTCAACTCTGGCCTTGAGGAATGATCAGACAGAGAATGAAAGAGGGTGAGAGAGAAGCAGATTTTGAGCCAGAATAGCTTTCTTTTTTCGTTCTGCTTTTTTTCTCAAATAAGCAAATATGTAAAGTGGCAAAGGCCCAGTGCAGACCTACCCGAGAGATGTTTATGACTAGAAAGCTGCAGCCTCCCCTTGGCCCTCTGAAAGAAAGAGAAGAGGTTGGAAGGAGGGAGGCGGGGGGTTCAGAGGGGAGGCAGACTTGGCACAATGCTCCGACTAGTGTTCTGAATTAGCAAAGGCCTCGTTCACCCCCACTCCTGCCCCTTTGTACCTTCTCCCCTTTATTTTCTTTATCTTTCACTCTTTGATTTTTTTCCCCCTTCCTCCTAATGGCTCACGACTCGTCATAAAGTAGGCTAATATATGGAAGCTTGACTGCGTTGGCCTATGATTTTAAGGATCACATTAGGAACATAAGCTTCTTTTTGGCTTTTGTGCCAGATGATTAGGCTGTAATTGTGTTCACAACGTTGGGTCAGTATTGTGCTGACTTACTTAGTACACAAGACACGTTCGTTTCTAAAGATTGAAAGATGCTTAAAACACCTATATATGATGCCTTTGTTGCTAGTTAATACTATAAGTTGAAGTTTATAAGTCCACCAGTTAGGTTCTAATGGTTGGAAGAAATGCAGTGATGTAATGGCCATATAACATCCAAGTGCACTGTTGGACCCTTAAAGCATATCTTTTTTATGTTCCTACCATTTCAGGTGCACATTAGAGAGTTCTGTGTGTGTATTCTGCAACTGGTCCCAAATAAACCTTTACCAAGAAGTGGATCTTTCTTACACCTTTATTTCCACCAAACAATAAGACTGGTAAAAACAAACATTTGGTCTCTATAGCTAATTTCCCCCAACGCAACAACTGTGAATTTGGATTGAATTTAGTGCAGTGTCTGCTTTCATTGACAGGTGTTCTCCAAATTGGTGGCTGGTAAGCATCGCCTCTGCTAATTCACATGACCAAACTGGACCTCTTGATCATATTTGTCCTTTTGTTGTCTTTCGTAGGATTTTTTAAATGGAACTGTCTGAAATAATATGGCTGACTGTGAGGTACAGCCCCTCTGAGAGGTTTGTCCTTCAACTTTGGTGAGTGAAATTCTATGACCAGCGAACGTGTTTCACATTAAGAGCTGGGACCACTGTTTTGGAGTGATGACTGGAGACTTTATTGTGTCAAAAATATCAGCTTACCTTTGCTGTTAAAGGTTGTGTGACAAAAATCTTGTTCTTATACTAGTCAGTCACTTCATTCCACATGAGAAGATCTAAGTTGATAAAAAAAGGCACACGTACATGCTGGACTAGCTTACTAGTGAAAAATGCCTGTACAGCCTGAAAAGAATACCTAAAGCAGGGGTGTCAAACATAAGGTCCAGGGTCAGAATTGTCTCACCAAAGACTCTAATCCGGCCTTCTGGAGAGCTTTGGAAAAAGTTAATCAATTTTGGACTTTTAAGTGTATTTTTATTTTTATAGCTTTCCCTACTGATAAAGACCTTCCCCACGGTCATTCATACTACACCAAAGCATTTAATGACCTAGAAATTCCTGTTTTCGCACTATCTGCTAAAGAATTTTCTGTTTTTACAATGGATTAGCAGTGTTTTTTCTTTTAAAAAAGGACATTTTCTGTGAATTAACAAAAACTTTCCATTTCAGTCTTTCAGTCTGAGCAATGAGCTAGCAGAACATTTTCTGTAAAATTGTAATTTTACGCATTTATTTCTTACAATTTTAAGCCCAAAGAGTCATATCCTGACAAATTTCTTTTATTGACAGCAGCATTTTTCTATAGAGAAACTGATGTACTGTTGAAATTGTATTAAAATATCCCAGTTAAATGTGTAGTTAAAGTTCTTTACACTAACAGAAAGGGGAGTTTCACTGGTTCAGGCCACTTAAGATCGAACATTTTATCAAACAGATGACATGAGTTTGACATCCCTGACCCAGAGATTTTACACTGGGCTGAGGAAAGATACTCCACCTATTTGACTCTGAGCCAACGCTGCCAGTCAGCCAGATTTGGCCAAATTTCTATGACAATTGGACCAATATAACTTTAACTGCTGCCCTGGAAAATTCTAGATCTGATCAAGTAAAATTAAGTAAAGCAGTGTTCTTTGTACTAAAGATGCAGACTCAGCAAAGCAGGGCAAAAAAACAACAACCTTTTAAATTCAGAAGGGAGGATTTGATAAACTTTTGACAAAAGGATTCATTTAGCAGCCTTTAGTTGAAGTTAAATTACTTGATCTTATAAATGTGGTAGCCTTTTAACATGGTTGCATTCTCTTTTATTTTCATGCAAACTTAAACTTTTATGAAATATTTTGATTTTTAAGATTTAACCTGGGGCAGTTTGTTGGCGTATGCACAAAACTGCCAGCAACAGGGACAGGATTAGAGTGTGCTTGCAAGAATGTGGGTTATATTATAATACCAGGTCCAGGGAGCAGCGAGTAGTATGTGGGTTAAATTATACTGTAAGCAGGGACTGCTGGACTGTATTTGGGTCATATCATACACTTTAAATAGGGACTGGTGCACAATATGTGGCCTGTCTTACATATAAATCCAATCTCCAAAAGTCACGCATTATGGTTTATGTGCATCTTAGAGATTCTGCCCTTGTTGGGAAGCTTTTTGTGTGAATTTGTATACCATCATACACATGTACTGAGATGAAAATTTTCCACCACACCAAGGTCATTGCAAAAAAACATGTCTCACGTATCTGTAATCTTACTCACATGTGCATGCACTCACCCACAGAAGCAGCTCATCCGCACTCCAGCGGCCCGTAAGCCCTCAGATATATAATTTTCTTCAAATGCACCTTTTTGGACTAGTTTGTCTGTATCCCCAGTGCCCTTTTTCAATCTGAGCTGCCGACTCATCTTGTCGTGTGCTGTCTTTCACAAATCACACAGCAGCGGGGCTGTGATCAGAGAGGGACAATTTGTCAGCTGTATGCATGAGTAAGCAACAGATATGCCATCCATTACTCTGACCGGACACAGGAAGGGAGAAATAGAGGGGATGGAGGAGACTGTGTATGTTTGTTGTTGCACTACTATCCTTTTTCAATTTTGGACCTTCAGATGGTGGCCCTTTTTGGAAAGTGAGGACAGTTTGGTTGTACATATTTTCACAAAAACTAGTTTGATGTTTGATTTCGGGGTTAAGGAAATCCAGAAATGCTTTGGGTCACCTAAAGTGCTAAGTAAAATGAAAAGAAAACATAACCCTCTCTGACAACCCCCCCCCCCCCCCCCCCCCCCTAGAATTTACCATCTTGCATAACAGTGCATTCTAATGTAGCCTGAACCTTCATGCAAGCATTCTTGTCATTTCTTTAAGTAGTCTGCAGGAATAGTTGTCCAGGCTTCATAAAGGGCATTCCAAAGCTCTTCGTTGGATGCTAGCTGTCTTTTGTCTCTCTCCAAATTCCACACTATTTCAGTAATATTCACTGAGATAGTGTGGAATGATAGTGCTCCATTATATGTTTTCTATCCAGGTGTGCTTTTAATGCATGGACAGTGTATTTGGGATCATTGTCACGATGAAAAATGAAGCAAAAATGAAGCATTTGTTGAAGAATCAAACTCTGATGGTAGTTTTTGCTAATAGATCCCTAACACCATTTGCTGAAATGCAATCTCAAACCATAACAGAGCCTCCACCATGTTTTACACATAGCTGTAGTGTAGTAGCTGTTTTTTTTGGGGGGGGGGGGGATGATCCCTTTAGGAGTTTAAGAGCAAATCATCTGCTCCCAAGCCACCCTTTCAGTGACACCATTTCAGACTGTTATATTTGCAATTTTTATAGATTCAGCTAAAGAGATGCAAACAAATTATGCTTTTATGGATTTAAATTGTTTGAGATAGAATTGAATATTGGTTAATGATTAGTTTTTTGCTAACGTTGTGTAGACACAATACTACTGGACATCCCTTGCATTAGGTGCTGTTTCTATGCTTGAATGGAAGGCTTTCAAAAATCCTTGAAATCTGTTGCTCAAGTCTACTCACTGGCTCCTTTGAAACAAACTAAAAAGAAGAAAGTGTAGTGGTTTGCACAGTTAAATGGCAGGTGAAAGGTCAGTGGTTCATTTTCAGCTGGACACACAAATTTGGGATCTTCTCAGGAAAGGCATCCACCATAAAACTCCAAGTCAAACATGCAGAACTACCTGCTGTGGTGACCCCTTATGATAAAGGAGAAGTTGAAAGGATTGCTGGTTGCTGTTTCTATTTCACAGGGGTGGGCGCTATATCGAATATACTCGATGTATCGCAAGTTTTTCCACGCACGATGGTTAAAATGACTTTACTGTAATCATCAAGTATAAATTGACATGGAAATATGAAGCTGTCTGCATGTATTCACTAGAGGTAGCATCATTAGAAGACATAGCATAAATTTTCACTGCTATGCAGATGATACGCAGCTCTATCTATCCATGAAGCCAGGTAACACACACCAATTAGTTAAACTGCAGGAATGTCTTAAAGACATAAAGACCTGGATGGCCGCTAACTTTCTGCTGCTTAATTCAGATAAAACTGAGGTTATTGTACTCGGCCCTGAAAATCTTAGAAATATGGTATCTAAGCAGATCCTTACTCTGGATGGCATTACCTTGGCCTCCAGTAATGCTGTGAGGAACCTTGGAGTCATTTTTGACCAGGACATGTCCTTCAAGGCACATATGAAACAAATATGTAAGACTGCTTTCTTCCATTTGCGCAACATCTCTAAAATTAGAAATATCCTGTCTCTTAGTGACGCTGAAAAACTAGTTCATGCATTTATTACTTCCAGGCTGGACTACTGTAACTCATTATTATCAGGATGTCCTAAAAACTCCCTGAAAAGTCTTCAGTTAATCCAAAATGCTGCAGCAAGAGTACTGACAGGGACTAGAAAGAGAGAGCATATTTCTCCTGTTTTGGCTTCCCTTCATTGGCTTCCTGTTAAATCCAGAATTGAATTCAAAATCCTGCTCCTCACATACAAGGTCTTAAATAATCAGGCCCCATCTTATCTTAATGACCTTGTAGTACCATATCACCCTATTAGAGCACTTCGCTCTCGCTCTGCAGGCTTACTTGTTGTTCCTAGAGTATTTAAAAGTAGAATGGGAGGGAGAGCCTTCAGTTTTCAGGCCCCTCTTCTGTGGAACCAGCTTCCAGTTTGGATTCAGGAGACAGACACTATCTCTACTTTCAAGGTTAGGCTTAAAACTTTCCTTTTTGCTAAAGCATATAGTTAGGGCTGGACCAGGTGACCCTGAATCCTCCCTTAGTTATGCTGCAATAGACGTAGGCTGCCGGGGATTCCCATGATGCATTGAGTTTTTCCTTTCCAGTCACCTTCTCACTCACTATGTGTTAATAGACCTCTCTGCATCGAATCATATCTGTTATTAATCTCTGTCTCTCTTCCACAGCATGTCTTTCATCCTGTTTTCCTTCTTTCACCCCAACCGGTCGCAGCAGATGGCCGCCCCTCCCTGAGCCTGGTTCTGCCGGAGGTTTCTTCCTGTTAAAAGGGAGTTTTTCCTTCCCACTGTCGCCAAAGTGCTTGCTCATAGGGGGTCATATGATTGTTGGGTTTTTCTCTGTATTTATTATTGTGCTATCTACTGTACAATATAAAGCGCCTTGAGGCGACTTTTGTTGTGATTTGGCGCTATATAAATAAAATTGAATTGAATTGAATTGAATAGAGCAGGGCGATATGACCAAAAATATTTATCACGATATACATTTGAAAATTTGCGATAACGATATAACTGACGATATAATTGACACTAGACAAAATACTTTACAACTCCACAACTTTATTAGTGCAAAAAAACCCATCAATGTATTTTCACTTAAACAAGCAGCTGTTTTTTATGTGCATTAAAGTTATATAAAAATTTAACAGTGCAAATTCCTTGCTGACAGTTTAACCAAAAGGCATTTCCAGTGGAAATTGGCCGACATATCCTCAGCATAACCATGTATAATATCCACAAAACTTAAAAAGAGGTTATACACACACAATATGGTAATATTATGTTGAAGCACAGTACGTAGCACTCCACGAGGTGCCTGCCTACAATAGCCGTAATGCTCCGACAATCCATCAAGCGCTGCGGGTTCGTAGCTTAGCAAAGTCGTACTAAAACATTTGACAGATTTTCGAGCGCCGTGTACGACATAAAATCGTTTCGAGGTCAGTAAACACAACCAGAATTCATACATAAGGCACACGGGATTATAAGGGGCACTGTCGATTTTTTATGATATAGCCCAGCCCTAGTATTCACTGTGAGTTTTTTTCTGCGAATGCATCATTAATCCCACCTCCCAAAAGGAAAATTTTCTACCTGGCACATTGCGCTGAGAATACTATTTATATTTTTCCCAGATAGGGAAAAATATGGCGACAGCGGGCGTTTCAGACAAGCGAGGAAATACAACTCGCTGTCGTTTTAATTTCATAAGGAGGACGTTGAACAAAATACGTAATTTGCAAAACATGCCATGAAACTATCTGGTCTTTAAGTCTGACATCATTAGCCGTTTTTCAGGTCCAACCTCTGCTTCAGGTCCCAAAGTCAAATTAACACTGCGGCATCACTGAGAGTTGAAAAATTAAAACGCATGGCTCTGCTATTGCTTCCGACATAAATGAAGACAGAAAATTAAACAGTAATGACATTTGTAGGGTTACTGAAGTTGGGCTTGCTGGTATATAATGATGTGCTACGTGGTGGCTAGCTACACAGCAATGGTTTGCATACTATAAACACATTAGCACAGTGAAGCTGGAGGAGGATGAACAATTACTTTGTTTCCACTCGATAAAAGTTGTGAATGTGAATGTTCCCGATGGTTAGGGACAAAAGCAGTTGCATGGCAGGATGCTCTAAACGGACCATACTTCAGTCTGGAGAACAACTGAGATAATCCATCCACAATACGAGGTTAGTCATTAATATACTGCTGCATGGACTAGGCTGTAGTTACATCGTAAGGTTTTAAAAACTGAGCTTTAAAATGAATAGTGGTAATAAAAACCGAGAGAGGCCGACAGTGATCACTGACTGTTTTTAGGGGCTTGTTGAGATTAAACAGAAAAAGATACAAAGCATTAAAACATGTTAAAAACACAACAGCCTTAATAAACGCAGAGTAGTTTGGACCCAGAAGCAGGGTTATCACGTCATCACTTAAAGATCGGATAGTCGCTAAACACGAAATTATTCCACCAGCTGAATAATCATCCACTGCAAAATGAAGAATGTTTTAAACTCTGCATGTCAGCATTTCCCCGCAAAAAACCCACATTAAATAAACCAGCTGTGATACCTGTGAATGTTCTTGGTCAGTTGTTTTAATAGTCACTATCTAGACTTTTGTTTCTGTAATTTGAGGCCATCACATTTTTTATTTTACCATTTTTATATGTTATAAGCACCATTTTAATTTAAATGGTTTTATTTTTCTCGTGAATTCTTGCTTGATGTACTTTTTTGCTGCTATGACCTTTTGTTTGTTAAAGGTCTAGTGTTGACCACAGAAAGAGATTTACTGTGACAGTATTGTCATTAGTGGAAAAACCTCTGTGGGCAACTGATAGTTAAAAATAGTTAAAATAAAACATTTCAATTCATTCAGATTTTTTGTATTCAAAGTAGGAAAAATGGAGGTTATTTAAACATATTTTTATATATATCGTGTATTGTGATACAGCAGAAATTATTGTGATATTAGATTTCCTCATATCGCCCAGTCAATTTAAAGCGTTACATCTGTAATCCATCTGAAGACTTGTATTATGATGCAGTTACAAGACATACAGTTAATTAACAGGTGAAGGAACAGCATTGCGTACGTTGACGTCACATTTTTAAGCCCTCCTTTTGCTGTTATTACTGTTGAGCTGAGGACACCTACAAGAGAACTTAAGCAGATACAAGGTTTTACAACATATTAACTGTAAGATAGCTTGAAGACATTTTACAACCAGTAGGCCTGCCAATTTGTTTGACAAAAAGTTGTTAAACTAAAGAAAAAGTTGCCATCACCTGTTTAAATGCATATTGGTGTCAAGATCAAGTATAAACAATATTAAACATGTTAGTAAAAATACACAGACACAAAATATTAGTCCATGAAGCTGACCTGTCACTGGCTACCAAGCAGTGCCATGCAAGCCTGTGGTTCTTTCAGATCATTACTCTTACACACCATTAAAAATTAATTTCCAGCAAGATGCAGCTGAACATTAAACATGTTTGGGGTGCTGGTCAACAGGCCCCATTTGAAAATTAAGATCTGATGCACCCTTCAGTCTTCCTAACACAAAATCAAGTATGCAAGAACTTTGAGGTCAGTGAATAAATCCTCTCAGCACCTACATGATAAATCCTGTTCCCTTTGACTCAGTACCTCAGAGTAAGGATGGATGGCGTTGTGAAGACAGGGAGCTAGAGATAAGAAAAAGGGAGAAAAGAAAAGCAAAGAATTGGATCACAACTTTCTGCTTGGACAACTTTCTGGCATGATATAGAAAACAAAAAACAAAACCCAACCCACTTACATTCAAGCTTCGTGAAAGTTATGCATGTGTATGCATGAGGTTATGTATCTATATTGGCTGAAAGGGATTCTCTTTGTGTGTGTCTGTGGTTAACATTTACCACATTTTGTCTGATTGAGTGAAGTTATGCTGAAATTTCCCCACACTCATTTACGCATGTGTGCATAGGTGTTTAAATTTCCATACGAAGGTCATTTGTTGGCAGGCCTCTGAGGTCCTGAATAGACTAACAGACACATATCATACAACTACTTTTGTTAGTGCGAGACAAAAGGGGATGTGAATGTGTTCTGGAATATCTGCATAGTGTGTCAGACAGACTAACAGAGTGGCAGCCAAGTTTGGTAGTTTCACAGAACATGTAAAAGCCTGAGTAGTCCCACAACATAAAGCTTCAGAACTCTAAAGGTTGACTGGCATTACCACAAAGACTTTGCTGACACTCATTGTAACATTATGAACCCATGAATGCATGGCTATTCAAAATGTAGTCATTCCTTTATTCATTTGATCTTGAATTCACTTATCCTTTCTGCCATGTTGGGGTCAAATGTTTTTTCCCCTCTTTTTTTCCTCTGGAAATAAATTACAGAGACCTCTGACAGGTTTGATCATGTGACAAGCAAACAACCTGAAGATCATGAATCATTATCTTTCTTGTCCTTTAAACATCCTGTTAGCCTACGATGTGATACTGTATATATTAGAGGCCAGTAGGAAATGTAAATTGGTTCTATATTATCATTTAAAACACCACAGTGTCAAAAGTAAACGTAGTTGAATGCAAATACTGCACATTTGTGAGCTGTATTTTCCATCTATGCCAAATACACAACAGGAAATAAATAAAACAGATGATCCCATTACAAAGTTACCTGATAAGTAATGCATTAGATCAGGAAGCAGGTAAACAGTAAGTTGGTTTTGGAAGAAGAAATGAGCAGGAGAAATGAGTACGTGTAAGGGTTTGAGCACTCCAAAAAGGTAGGTATTGTGGTGATGTACTGGCACACAATGGCGCTAACGCTCTAAAAACTATAACTTTAAAAACTTTCTTTTAATCCATCGTTTTTTTTTTAAAATCCAGGCCTCTGTAGTGGAAATTAGCCTTAATTCATGTTTCAGCTCCACTTTAACTTGTTTAGCTAATTCTCTAACTACAGTGCATCAGACTATAGTTTGGAGTACACCCACCAGTTGTGGTCACAATCAGTGACCACAACTGGTGACCACAACAGTTGTGGTCACAATCAGTGACCACAACACAATGCATAATGTTACAACATAATGCATACTATATCATTATACACCTCAGCCACTGTCTATGGATTGGGTGAATGCAAAATGTTGCAAGGTAATGCAAAATTAGTGGAGAAAAAAGATGATGATTCTCACTGTTACCTATAGAACAAGCTTCTGCACAAAGACAGCTCTCTTAGCTGACAAAAGCTCAGCTAGACTCCAATCAGTCCATAAACTTTCAATATACATGTATGTTCAAAAATACACGTTTAAGTCTTTTTCTTACTCATTTGCCTACACACACACACACACACACACACACACACACACACACACACACACACACACACACACACACACACACACACACACACACACACACCTCTGGTATGAATGGCCCTTGGCCACAGGCAGAGTTTTCACAGTAAACTAACCTTGATCAATAACCTGCTATGGACCTCAGCAAAACCCACTGTTCTCCCTACTGCTGGATTTCAATATCACGCCTGTTTGAACACTCTAGCCATGGGCCAACTGTGTGTGCGCATGTGTGTGCATGCCCATGCGTATGTATGCATGTACTGCTGCTGCATGAATTTACGCGAGCCTGCAAGCATGTGTGAATGTGTTTGTGGCCTCCTGTACGCTGTGTGTGCTTAAGGAATTCTCTGTGCATGAATTTGGTTGTGTGTGTTTTGGGCTGTGTGTTTGAGTGAAGCCTCGGGGTCTGCTGTGAACGGTGCTAACTGGCCCTCTGAACTCTTTCCTGTGAAGAGAAAGAGAAAGCCACTGGGCATGTGCAGAGGACAGCATGCCATTTACCTGGGCTACGGATGGTTTTTAAAACTGGCAAGAGGGACTTACACACACACGCGCGCGCGCGCGCGCGCACACACACACACACACACACACACACTGAAGATACTCCTGGC